>NW_027142425.1:2593594-2745191 GCF_026170545.1 Melanerpes formicivorus | reverse complement strand
CCTCCCTCCCTCCCTCCCTCCCTCCCTCCCTCCCTCCCTCCCTCCCTCCCTCCCTCCCTCCCTCCCTCCCTCCCTCCCTCCCTCCCTTCCTCCCTCCCTTCCTCCCTGTGAGCCTGGAACACGTCAGGCACCTCCTCCCTGGGAGCACACATTGGCATTGAGATGGTGCCCAAAGCTCCGGAGGGGCTGGCTGATGCTGCCTGAAGGACTGGGCAGCTTCTCTCCCCCGAGCTGCTGAGGCTGGGGGGGACTGGAGGAGGCCATGGCTGTGTGCATCAGCAGCTGGTGAGGCCTGCCCTGGCTGCAGCTGTCAGCTTTCAGCCCAGCAGCACGGTTATGCAGGCTCCAGCTGACTTCAGATATGCTGCGGAGAAATCTGGGAGCAGCTGGCAATGAAGGGGGTGGAATTCACACAACAGGTTTCTTCCTGCCCTGCTTGACATTATCAGCTGGGCACAGCCTGCTGCCTGCCAGCTGGAGCAGCCAGGGCCGTGGCTGGGATGAGGGATGCCGTGTGTTTTCCACCCGGAGCTGGTCAAGGTGCTGCCTTGGCTGGGCGGCAGGACAGCTCAGCTGGGCTGGCAGAAAGCAGTGTGGGCAGCCAACAGCCTTACAGGAAAGCTCCCAGGCTTTCCCCTCTCTCCTACTGTCACAGAGCCATTAAGGCTGGAAAAGACTTCTAGGATCATCAAATCCGACCTTCACCTGAGCTGTAACACTCAGGGGAATGAGGTAATTCAGGGATAGTTTGGATAAGCCAGAAGGGACATCTCATACATGCACAGAATGGGTTGGGTTGGAAGGGAACTGAAAGCTCAGCCAGTTCCAACCCCCCTGCCAGGGGCAGGGACACCTCCCACCAGCCCAGCTTGCTCAAGGCCTCATCCAGCCTGGCCTTCAACACCTCCAGGCAGGAGGCAGCCACAGCCTCCCTGGGCAACCTGTGCCAGAGTCTCCCCACCCTCACTGGAAAGAATTTCTTCCTCATCTCCAGTCTCAATCTCCTCTCTCCCAGCTCAAAGCCATTGTCCCTTACCCTGGCACTCCCAGCCCTTGTCAAAAGTCCCTCCCCAGCTCTCCTGGAGCCTCTTCAGATATTGGAAGGCTGCTCTGAGGTCTCCCTGGAGCCTTCTCTTCTCCAGCCTGAACAGCCCCCAACTCTCCCAGCCTGTTCCCCTGGAGGAGGTTCTTCATCCTGTGATCATCTTGGGTGGCCTCCTCTGGACCTGCTCCAGCATCTCCAGGTCCTTCTTGTGTTGGGGGCCCTAGACCTGGATGCAGTGCTGCAGGGCCATTTCTCTGTGCCTGTTACACCTCAGCCTCCAAACATGCAGAGAGCAATCTCTGTGCATTCCATGTGCTGCCCTGTCCCTCCCTGCTGAGCTCATGCTTCCACTGCCATGGCTCATGGTGCTGAGGGTGGTGGCACCCAGGCTGGGGGGAATTTTATCATGTAACTTGAAGGACACTGCTCCTTCCCTCATGCTTTGGCCCACATGCCCTGAGAAGGAGGATTTTGCCAGCACTGCCCTGCTGCAATGGGCAGTGTGGTACAGGGCAGAGCTTGGGCTGTGACAGGAGCTCAGGCAGAGCTCTCCCCATGGCTGGTGGCTAGGTGTTTTCCCTAGCTGAGCCTCCAGCTTCTTATCTGTTCTCTGGGCACAAGGGCTTACTAACCCCACAGGTAAAGTGTTTGAGATCCACTGGGAAAATCCCCTTGATAAGAGGAGAGGTTGTTAGTAAAACACCTCAAATTCTTCCAGCACTGCTTTCAAACCCTGCCTTGCATCACAGCAGAGCAAATGTTTCTGAGTGCCTCTTGCTGCTCTGGGCTGCTCTATTGCAGCCCTAGGGCCTTGCTTTAACACTCTCCCCCTCATGCTGCAGCCTCCTTCTGTAACCCATGTTCATGGCTGCCTACATACACTCCAGTGCATGGTGACCTGCATGCTCCATGGGCAGTGCATGGATACCTGCATGCTCCATGGGCAGTGCATGGTGATCTGCATGCTCCATGGCCAGTGCCTGGTGACCTGCATGCTCCATGGCCAGTGCATGGGATCACAGAACACAGAACTGTCAGGGTTGGAAGGGACCTCAAGGAGCAGCCAGTTCCAACCTCCCTGCCATGGGCAGGGACACCTCACACTACAGCAGGTTGCTCACAGCCACATCCAGCCTGGCCTTCAAAACCTCCAGGCAGGAGGCTTCCACCACCTCCCTGGGCAACCTGTGCCAGGCTCTCACCACCCTCATGGGGAACAACTTCTTCTTAACATCCAATCTCAATCTCCCCACTTCTAGTCTTGCTCCATCCCCCCCAGTCCTATCACTCCCTGACACCCTCAAAAGTCCCTCCCCAGCTTTCTTGGAGGCCCCTGCAGATACTGCAAGGCCACAGGAACATCTCCATGTTCATGATTACCTATATACTCCAGTTCATGGTTACCTGCATGCTCCATGGGCAGATCATGGATACCTGCATGCCCCATGGGCAGATCATGGATACCTGCATGCTCCAAGGGCAGATCATGGATACCTGCATTCTCCATGGGCAGAGCATGGATACCTGCATGCTCCATGGGCAGATCATGGATACCTGCATGCTCCAAGGGCAGATCATGGATACCTGCACGCTCCATGGGCAGAGCATGGATACCTGCATGCTCCAAGGGCAGATCATGGATACCTACATGCTCCATGGGCAGAGCATGGATACCTGCACGCTCCATGGGCAGAGCATGGATACCTGCATTCTCCAAGGGCAGATCATGGATACCTACATGCTCCATGGGCCACCTAACCACACAGATGTCTTCATTTTCCCTGGATGACCCTTGCTCCAGGGGCTACTAGAACCAAATATCACTTGGGAAAAGACCTTCTCTCTTCCTGATGCCTGGCAATGGCTGGAGCCATTCTGTTCACCTTCCCAGGGGCAGAAACCCCTTGGTTTTGTTTCTGGCTACCCCATTCCCATAGGGTGGAGCTCCTCTGATGGCTGATGCTGTGCTCCAGCACAGGCAGTCCCAGCCAGAGGGTAATGCTGCCTGCTGCCTGCTTTGTGCATTGGCACAGGCTGCCCAGGGGGGTGGTGGAGTCCCCATCCCTGGAGGTGTTCAAGGAATGTGTGGCCATGGCACTGTGGGCTGTGGTTGAATGGCCATGGGGGTGCTGGGTTGATGGTTGGACTGAATGATCTTAGAGGTCTTTTCCAACCAAAACAACTCCATGATTCTGTGTCTGCTCACCCTGTGAGTGCAGTGGGGCAGCCAAATTCTTTGTTTCATGGGGGCTGGCAGTTTGGTGCCTTCCTCTCCCGTGGAGATGAGGCTGGGAGCAGAGTGCTCCATCACCAGCGCTGGGCTCTCCCAGCCGTGGCTGCTGTTAGTTATTCACACACCACAGACCAGGACTAATGGTGGTTGTTACACCACAAGGGACTGAAGGGAAGGAAGCAGAAAGTGCATTAAGCAGAGTGCAGTGACACAGCTCAGCAAAGGGCAGCTCTCCTCAAGTGCAGCTCAAACATCTCAGGGCACTGCTGGGAGGCCTCAAATGCTTCTGAACTTCCCATATGCGTTTCTTGCTTACTGGAACCAGCCTTCCTCCTTGCAGGGCACAGGGACTGAAAGCACTCCAGAGCAATAAAAAGAAGCCAGTAGATTTGGTGGCCAAACACAGGTTTGCTGCTGTGGAAGCCAGGTAACAGCAAAGCACTTTGGACACACAGGATTGCAGGGAAGGGACACCAGCCTTGGGTGCACGTGAGGCTGCCAACTGACCTGCCTCCAGGAGATGGGCAGCACATCCTGGCTCGTGTCTCAGGGTCTCACTAGCCCCATTTGGGGCCATCCCTGAGCTTGCTGCCCAGGGGATGGTGCCCAGCCTGGAGCACTGGGCTGCTCAGCTCCCTCCACCCGTGGCATCCCATTTCCCCAGCTGCCTTTCTGCACTGCTGGTGCCCCTTGCAGACAAATGAGGGTCAAAGTGAGCTGCTGGAGTAAGGTTTCAAACCCTGTTACAGTGCACTTGTTCTCAGTCAGGATTTATGCACCTGGCATGCTCGTTGCTTGGCCTGTGTTTCCTCTGTCACCATTAAAATTCAGGGACCACTGAGCATGATAGCAGAGGAGAGCATTCAGCATCTATTACAGTAGCTAGGGGAGCAAGCTATGGCAGGACAGCACATTCCCTCTGTGCCTGCAAAATATCATGTCCCTGCTATTTCAGACAGCCCTGTGAAGCAGACATCAAAACTTCTTGTCCCAACCCTGCAGTGCAGGAGAAGCTGCTGGCCTGAGCCACTTGCATCACCTAAACATCAGGACAAGAGGTTGGCTTGCACCAGGAATCAGGAGGGACAGTGCAGCACTCTGGCATCCATAGAATCATGGAATTGTTGTGGTTGGAAAAGACTTCTAAGATCATTGAGTCCAACCTTCAACCTAGAGCCACCATGGCCATCAAACCCTGTCCCCAGGTGCCATGGCCACAGGTTTCTTGAACGCCTCCAGGGATGGGGACTCCACCACCTCCCTGGGCAGCCTGTGCCTATCCCTGACCACTCTGGCAGTGTTGAGGAATGATTTGAATTGCAGGGACATGGTTCTATGGAGCAGCTGTTTGACCAGAGTGTGTAGGCCAGACTCCATCTTGCTGTTCACTGCTCACAGCTTAGCTGGTGTGCTGATGCAGCAAGGCCACCACAGCCCTGTGACTGTGCTTGCAGTTTCTCACAAGATAGCACCATGTGAAATAGTTACTTACAAGATAGTAGTGTGTGAAACAAAGTATATGTGACACAAAGAGCCACTGAGACAGGAGGTTGTGAGGTTGCATGACACTTGGGCATATTTAGCTGAGATACTTTATAAGCTGTGCTTTCTAACAGTAAAGTTGAAGCTTGCTTATCAATCATATTGATTGCTGCTGGTCTTTCCCTCATCGTTTCTCACCGTCGGATCGCGTCCCGACATTGCACCAAAGACATTTTTCCTCATCTCCAACCTAACCCTCCCCTGGCACAACTTCAGGCCATTGCCTCTCCTCCTAGCGCCTGAGACTAGGGAGAAGAGCCCAACCCTCACCTCACTGCAGCCTCCTCTCAGGGAGCTGTAGAGAGCAACGAGGTCTCCCCTCAGCCTCCTCCACACTGAACACCCCCAGCTCCCTCCACACTCAACACCCCCAGCTCCCTCAGCTGCTCCTCCCCAGCCCTCTTCTCCAGACCCTCCCCCAGCTTGGTTGCCCTTTGTTGTCCATCACTTCCCCCCAGCCATGTGTCACCTGGGGGGAGCAGAACAGCACCAACCCAAGGTGGAAGGCTGGGCTGTGGAGCTGGTGTCCCCTGGCTGAGCCAGACACAGCCATGAGCCAGGACCCCCTGAAGGACAAGTCCCCCACCTCTCCCTCCTCCTGGCACCACCTCTGCCTTGAGGTTTGCTTCAGCTTTAGAGGGCTAGGGAAATTCTGGCTTTTTCCTGAAAGCCTTTGCCATCTGGCCAAACAGCCATGAGTGTGCTGGAGCAACAGCTGAAGATTCAGAGCTAAGAGGCTGCCATTTTTAGCAGCCTTGGTAATTACATTTCTGAGTTGTGAGAAGTGCTGGCATCTGTAAGTTTGAATGGTTTATTTTGCTTGTTTAAAAGCAAAGAATAATTTACATAGGGACAAAAAAAGAGTCCTGGGATATTTTGAATCAGTGCAAAAGGGTAGTTTTTCATTTCAAGAGCCTTGGAAGAGGCAGCCTTCCTCTGCTCTTCTCAGCAGCAGACAGAGCTGCTCAGCAGCCAGCAGCAGGACAGGCAGCAGCACTGCTAAGCTTCCCAGCCTGGAGCTCAGCAATCATAGAACTGTCAGGGTTGGAAGGGACCTCAGGGATCAGCCAGTCCCAACCCCCCTGCCATGGGCAGGGACACAGAATCACACACAGTATCACAGCATCACCAGGGTTGGAAGAGACCTCAAAGATCACCGAGTCCAACCTGTCACCACAGACCTCATGACTAAACCATGGCACCAAGTGCCACATCCAATCCCCTCTTGAACACCTCCAGGGATGGGGACTCCACCACCTCCCTGGGCAGCACATCCCAATGGCCAATCTCTCTTGCTGGAAAGAACTTTCTCCTCACCTCCAGCCTCAACTTCCCCTGGCACAGCTTGAGACTGTGTCCTCTTGTTCTGGTGCTGGGTGCCTGGGAGAAAAGACCAATCCCCTCCTGGCTACAACCTCTCTTCAGGTAGTTGTAGAGAGCAATGAGGTCTCCCCTGAGCCTTCTCTTCTCCAGGCTAAGCAACCCCAGCTCCCTCAGCCTCTCCTCGTACAGCAGGTTGCTGACAGCCACATCCAGCCTGGCCTTAAAACCCTCCAGGCATGAGGCTTCCACCACCTCCCTGGGCAATGCTGCTGCCTGTCCTGAGGGACAAACTGCCTCGGCAGCACATCCAGCAACCCAGGGGGGATGATTTCTGCGTGGGTCTGTGCTGGCTACCGTCCAACGTCCGTCCTGCGCCTCTGCCCCTGGCAGGCAGCAAAGCCCACATCGCATACACGTCAAGCACCGGTGGAGCAGGGATGGTGCTGCCCAGCGTTCCTGCAGTTTTATCTGCTCCTGCCCCTTCCCCCCACTCCTCTCACGGTCGTTATTTCTGCTCATTATCTCCCCGGAGCATTCGCTGGCCGGGGAGGAGGCTGAGTTTCCCGGCAGGGTGGGAGCAGGCACGTCCCTGTGCTCCTGCGAGCCCCTTCCCCGCAGGCATCGGCTCCTCCTGGCAGTCCTGGGGCACACATCTCTTGCGCAACAGCTCAGCTGCCAACGCTGCTCACGCTCCAGACCTGGGCTGGCTTGGGAGGATCCTCCCGCGAACCACCTCCCTTCCCCAAAGCTGCTCCTTTTCAGGGCTTCCCGAAATAGCCACAGGGCTCCAGGAAAAGCTCCAGAAGTCTGAATCAGAGAGGGGTTTGCTCCACGGGCAAGGCTTCAAACACTGCCATATAGTCTCCCCCTGAAGTACAAGCCTCCCAGGGTCTGCTGCTCTCTGCACGGCAGCAGCAACGGGAGGAGATCTCACCGGCACAGCCGGGGTGGGTGGCAGTGGCTTCCTGGGCTTGGTACCTCAGTCCTGCTGCTCTGGGTGGCTTCTAACCACAGAACACAGTGAGCAACAGTTGGCAGCTCCTAAACTGCTGAGAAGGGCTGCTGGGCTCTTTCTGTATGCTGACAGTCTGCACTGCCCTGCCCTGAGAAAGTCCAGGGAGGTGGTTGGGGCCCTGTCCCTGGAGGTGTTTAAGCCCAGGCTGGCTGAGGCTGTGGCCAGGCTGATCTAGTGTGGGGTGTCCCTGCCCATGGCAGGGGGGTTGGAACTAGATGATCCTTGTGCTTCCTTCCAACCCTGACTGATACTATGATACTATAAAGTGGGAAGGGAAAGCTCTAGCTCTGAGCTCAGCTGTGGCAAAAGGATGCAGCCAGCCAAGCACAGTTGCAAATGCCTTGGCCTGCAGCTTCTTCTGGTTTTGTTTTTCTGCAATAGAGATTCACAGCTTGCATTGGGTTGGAAGGGACCAGCAGGAGCAGGGAGGTCATTCTGCCCCTGTACACTGCACTGGTTAGGCCACACCTTGAGTCCTGTGTCCAGTTCTGGGCTCCTCAGGTCAGGAAAGATGTTGAGATGCTGGTAGGTGTCCAGAGAAGGGCAACAAAGCTGGGGAGGGGTCTGGAGCACAGCCCTGTGAGGAGAGGCTGAGGGAGCTGGGGTTGCTTAGCCTGGAGAAGAGGAGGCTCAGGGGAGACCTTCTTGCTCTCTCCAACTACCTGAAGGGAGGTTGTAGCCAGGCAGAGCTTGGTTTCTTCTCCAGGCAGCCAGCATCAGAACAAGAGGACACAATCTCAGGCTGCGCCAGGGGAGGTTCAGGTTGGATGTTAGGAAGAAGTTCTATACAGAGAGAGTGATTGCCCATTGGAATGTGCTGCCCAGGGAGGTGGTGGAGTCACCATCACTGGAGGTGTTCAGGAGGAGACTTGATGGGGTGCTTGGTGCCATGGTACAGTTGTTTAGGTGGTGTTGGATTGGTTGATGGGTTGGTCTCAATGATCTTGAAGGTCTCTTCCAACCGGGTGTATTATTCTATTCTATTCTATTCTATTCTATTCTATTCTATTCTATTCTATTCTATTCTATTCTATTCTATTCTATTCTATTCTATTCTATTCTATTCTATTCTATTCTATTCTATTCTATTCTATTCTATTCTATTCTATTCTATTCTATTCTATTCTATTCTATTCTATTCTAGTGTGGGGTGTCCCTGCCCATGGCAGGGGGGTTGGAACTAGATGATCCTTGTGGTCCCTTCCAACCCTGAATGATACTATGATTCTATTCTATTCTATTCTATTCTATTCTATTCTATTCTATTCTATTCTATTCTTCTATGGTCATCTTGTCCAACCCCCCTGCAAGCAGCAGGGACACCTCCAACTAGAGCAGGCTGCACAGGGACACAGCCAGGCTGATCTTGAATGACTTGATGCTCTCTGAGGTCTTTTCCAGCCTTACTGATTCTGTGTTTGTGTGCTTCACTATGCACACACATAGCCATTTTTATTACTAGAATGTGCACCAAAAAGCCAAGGATTTCCTTCATGCAAGTCAAAGCACTACCAGATATCCACTGGGCTACTGGAAGCACCACATCTGCTGCTGCTTTGGATGATCCAGTTGGGAAAATAGAGAGATTTGTCCACCTAGACTTTGGAAAAGCCTTTGACAAATGTTTCCCACAGAATCCTGGTGGACAAACTGGCTGCTCGTGGCTGGGCTGAGCAATGCTCTGCTGGACAAAGGCCTGGCTGCATGTGCCCCAAGTGTGGTTGTCCTCAGGGCTTTGCCCCCTGCTCTGAAACAGGATATACAATTGCCAGCAGCTGAAGCAAGCAACTGCACTAAAGAGGATCCTTGGTGAGGGGGAGTTTGGGAGAGCAGCTGTTCCCCTCCAGACTTTCTTACCCAGAGCATGGGGGAGAAGAGCAGGGCTGGCCATGCAGGGGGCTGCTCTGCTGGCCTGCAGGATGGCACACCCTGCCACAGCAGACTTCTCCTGCTTCCTCTCCCACAGCCATTACTCCTGCCAGCCTGCTGCCTGCTGCTCAATGGAGTTCAGTGCAGCTGGCAGCCAGGCACCAGTGGTGCTCCTCAGGCCTCAGGGCTGGGACCACTTCTGTTTCACATCTTGATTGATGACCTTGATGAAGACATAGAGAGCATTACCAGGAGGAGCTTCAACAAGGCCAAGTGCCAGGTCCTGCTCTTGGGGCACAACAACCCCAAGCAATGCTCCAGGCCTGGGGCAGTGTGGCTGGAAAGCTGCTGGCAGAAAGGGACCTGGGGGTGCTGATGGACAAGCAGCTGAACAGGAGGCAGCAGTGTGCCCAGGGGGCCAAGAAAGCCAAAGGCCTCCTGGCTGGGATCAGCAATGCTGTGTCCAGCAGCAGCAGGGAGGGGATTGTCCCCTGGCACTCAGCTCTGGGCAGGCCACACCTCGAATGCTGTGGCCAGGTTTGGGCACCTCCAGCCAAGAGAGAGGTGGAGGTGCTGGAGCCAGGGCAGAGCAGGGCAAGGAAGCTGGGAAGGGTCTGGAGAAGAAATCTGATGGAGAGAGACTGAAGGAGCTGGGGATGGTTAGTGTGAAACAGAGGAGGCTGAGGGCAGACCTCCTGGCTCTCTACAGCTCCCTGAAAGGAGGCTGTGGAGAGGCTGCTGCTGGTCTCTTCTCACAGGTCATTGGTGACAGGACAAGAGGAACAGCCTCAAGCTGTGACTGGGTAGGTTCAGACTGCACATTGGGAAACATTTTCCCCATCCAGAGTGGTCAGGGATTGGAATGTGCTGCCCAGGGAGGTGGTGGAGTCCCCAAGCCTGGCTGTGTTTGAAGGTGGTTTGGCTGTGGTGCTTGGGGCTATGGTTTAGGGGTGAGCCTTGCAGAGCAGGGCTCTGGGTTGGACTTGGTGATCCTGGGGGTCTGTTCCAACCTGAATGTTTCTGTGAGTCTGTGATTTGTGAGGCACACAGAACCTCTGAAGAAATGAAAGAGGCTGCAGCAGCCTGTGAGAAGGGAGAAGGCCTGGTTGCAGCAGTGAAGTGCTGGTAACAACATCATCTGCTTCCAGAGAGCAGGCTCAGCAAAAGCAGGGAGAACACTGCAAGAACATTTAATGATACTTTTCTGCCTAGGGATTCACAAAGGCAGCACAGCAGAACAATCAGCATTTGCTTGAGATGTGCCAAGGCAGTGCTGGCACTGCTGCTGCTGGCACTGTGCCCTGTGCCAGCCACATGCTGTGGGGACCTGCCTGGGGCATGGGGCTGTGGGGCACAAGGCAGAGCATCTTTGGTGATCAAACTGTCAGAGGGAGATCTCTGAGCTCTCAAAGTGAGGACCTCCAACAGAGGGTCATGAAGATATTTAGAATAAAATCTTTATTTAGAATAAACCAAACCAGGTTGGAAGAGACCTTCAAGATCATTGTGTCCAACCCATCAACCAATCCAACACCACCCAAACAGCTAACCCATGGCACCAAGCACCCCATCAAGTCTCCTCCTGACCACCTCCAGGGATGGTGACTCCACCACCTCCCTGGGCAGCACATTCCAATGGGCAATCACTCTCTATGTGTAGAACTTCTTCCTAACATCCAACCTGAACCTCCCCTGGTGCAGCCTGAGACTGTGTCCTCTTGTTCTGGTACTGGCTGCCTGGCAGAAGAGACCAACATCTGCCTGTCTACAACCTCCCTTCAGGTAGTTGTAGAGAGTGATAAGGTCTCCCCTGAGTCTCCTCTTCTCCAGGCTAAGCAACCCCAGCTCCCTCAGCCTCTCCTCACAGGGCTGTGTTCCAAACCCCTCACCAACTTTGTTGCCCTTCTCTGGACACCTTCCAGCAAGTCAACCTCCTTCCTAAAGTGAGGAGCCCAGAACTGGACACAGGACTCAAGGTGTGGCCTAACCAGTGCAGTGTACAGGGGCAGAATGACCTCCCTGCTCCTGCTGGCCACACTGTTCCTGATGAAGGCCAGGATGCCATTGGCCCTCCTGGCTGCCTGGGCACATTGCAGGCTCATGTTCAGCCTACCATCGACCAGCACCCCCAGGTCCCTCTCTGCCTGGCTGCTCTCAGCCACTCTGCCCCCAGCCTGTAGCACTGCCTGGGGTTGCTGTGGCCAATGTGCAGAGCCTGGCACTTGGATGTGTTCAATCTCCTGCCCTTGGATTCTGCCCATCTGTCCAGCCTGTCCAGGTCCCGCTGCAGATGCTGAGCAGACTGGAGAATCTCCTAGAAGGAGAGGCTGAGTGCCCTGGGGCTGTGGAGCCTGGAGGAGAGCAGCCCCAGAGGGCATCTGAGCAATGTCAGCGAGAGCTGAAGGGTGTGGGGCGATAGGCTGGGGCTGGGCTCTGGTCAGTGATGCCCTGTGGCAGGAGGAGGGGCAGTGGGCCACTCCAAGTGAGCCTTCAGTGGCTCTGAGCTGTTTCTTTTTGCCTCAGCAGAGTTACTCCTGCCAGCAGACTTGTTTGTTTGGATATTTGTGGAAGGTGAATCACGACAAAGGAATCACAGATGCAGCTGAGGCAGGCTGCTGCCTGGTCCTCATCCTGACGGCTCATTTGAGGACAACGACACTGATTGGCTGCCAGTGACATCCAAAATCCCAGGGAAGGGCCAGGCTCTCCCTTCCCAGACACGTGTTTGGATTTCTGGCTGTGCTGGGTAGCAGGGGGAGGGTACTAATCAAATGGGAACAGTGAGCACAGTGCAGACAAAGGAAAGAAAGAGAGAGAGAGAGCACCATGGCTGCTCTGATACCTCCAATCTCCAGAACATCAGGCCAAGCACAATCACAGCACCACAGAATGCTAGGGGCTGGAAGGGACCTCGAAAGCTCTTCCAGTCCAACCTCCCCTTCCAAGGCTGCTTTATAAAGATCTTCTTTCTGCACTGGAATGGGGGAGGGAGGAAACTTAGTAACAAGTAAGCTGTTTGGCCTTTTTCTTGTCTTTCCGAGGAATCCTAAATTGATGCAAATATATCAGCAAAAGAATCACAGAGTCACAGCATGCCAGGGGCTGGAAGGGACCTCAAAAGGCATCCAGTCCAACCCCCTGCCACAGCAGGGTCACCCAGGGCAGCTCACACAGGAACACATCCAGGTGGGGTTGGAATATCTCCAGAGAGGGAGACTCCACAGCCCCCCTGGGCAGCCTGCTCCAGGGCTCTGGCACCCTCACAGGGACAAAATGTTTCCTCCTGTGTCCATGGCACTTCCTCTGCCTCAGCTTCCACCACTGCCCCTTGTGCTGGCATTGGGCAGCACCCAGCAGAGCCTGGCTCCAGCCTCTGGCCACTCACCCTGCACAGCTTTATCCCCAGCACGGAGGTCACCTCTCAGGCTGCTCTGCTCCAAGCTCCAGAGCCCTCAGCTCCCTCAGTCCCTCGGTGAGCTGCCCCACTGACAGCTTTCTCTGTGGTGCTGTGGGAGAGCTCTGCATGGTTGAAGAGGAGAAGGTAGCACTCCCTAGCTCTCATCCCCCAGCTGGGATGACCCCTGCTGTGCTGCAGGGAAGTTGCTGGCTGCTGCTGATGCTCTGAGCAGGGACTGTGCAGGATCTGATAGTACCTTCAGTAGGACAAGCCGCAGAGTTGGGCAGAGGGAACCTCATGGAGCTCCACAAGGACAAGTGCAGGGTCCTGTACCTGGAGAGGAACAACCTCCAGCATAAGCACAGGTTAGGAGGGAACTAATGGAAAGCAGCTCCATGGAGAAGGACCTGGCAGTGCTGGTGAATAACAAGTTGACCACAAGCCAGCAATGTGCCCTCAGGGCCAAGAAAGCCAAAGATTCCTGGGATTCATTAAGGAGAGTGTGGCCAGCAGCTGGAAGGAGGCTCTCCTCCCCCCACTTTTCTGCCCTACTGAGGCCATACCTGGAGTATTGTGTCCAGTTCTGGGCTCCCCTGCTCAAGAGGAACAGGGAACTGCTGGAGAGCCACAAAGGTGCTGAGCAGACTGGAGAATCATAGGATCAATAAGGTTGGAAAAGACCTCAGAGATCATCAAGTCCAACCTATCACCCAACACCTCCTGACAACTCAACCATAGCTCCAAGTGCCACATCCAATCCCTTTCTGAACACCTCCAGGGATGGTGACTCCACCACCTCCCTGGGCAGCACATTCCAGTGGCCAATCTCTCTTGCTGGGAAGAACTTTCTCCTCACTTCCAGCCTAAACCTCCCCTGGCACAGCTTGAGACTGTGTCCTCTTGTTCTGGTGCTGGGTGCCTGGGAGAAGAGACCAACCCCCGCCTGGCTACAACCTCCCTTCAGGGAGTTGGAGAGAGCAAGAAGGTCTCCCCTGAGCCTCCTCTTCTCCAGGCTAAGCAACCCCAGCTCCCTCAGCCTCTTGTCATAGGGCTTGTGTTGAGAAGCTGTTACAAGCAGAGGCTGAGAGCCCAGGGGCTGTTGAACCTGGAGAAGAGCAGCCCCAGAGGGGATCTGAGCAATGCTCAGCAAGGTCTAAAGGGTGGAGGTCAAGAGGATGGTGCTGGGCTCTTGTCAGTGGTGCCCAGCGAGGGGTGAAGGGGCAATGGGCACAAACTGGAACCCAGTTGGATTCACTTAAGCATAAGGAAAGAATTCTTCACTGTGAGGGTGCTGGAAGCCTGGAGCATGCTGCCCAGAGAGGTTGTGGAGTCTCCTTGTGTGGAGACGTTCAAAACCCACCTGGATGTGCTCCTGGGAGCCCTGCCCTGGGTGACCCTGCTTTAGTAGAAGGGTTGCACTGGGTGATCTCCAGAGGCCCCTTCCAACCCCCACCATGCTGGGATCCTGTGATTCTTGGTACTGTGGCCAATGTCCAAACAGCATCACATCATCAGCCTACAGACCCCTTGAAGCTGGATGGGATCTTCACCTATCATCTGGCAGCATGGGGGGGGGGGGGAACGCAGTAAAGCCTGCAAGGAGCTCATCTGCTTGGGTGCTGGGCAGGTACTAGGTGTTGCTCACCTGTATTTCAGGCCCCAAAGCCAGCCTAAAGGATCAGGAAGACCTCCCTCAGCCAGCACAGAGTGCACCTGCAGCTGGCCAATCCATGCATGCTGTTTTGGGGCTCAGGCAGCTTATTTGTGATAGGAACCACAGGCACTGCATGGTGCCTCCTGTAGAGCTAAGGAGGGGCTGGAGCATGGCCCTCAGCACCACACCTCTGCATCCTTTAACACCTCCAGGGATGGGGATCCAACCACCTTCCTGGGGAGCCTGTTCCAGCCTTCAAGAACCCTTTCAGAGCACAGAATAACTTTGAATCTTATCAGGATCAAAATGTTTCTGGTGTAGGAAACCATTACAAAGGGTTTCCTGAAGGGCTTGACTCCCTTTGCAGTGCAGTGGATACAGTCCAAGGCAAAGTCCAGACTTGGGGCTGTCAGACAGGCTCAGGGACACTCTTCTTCTGAATGGTGGCACTGCACCTGATGTTTTGCCCTGGAGGTAGATGATAACTGCCCCAAAGGACTGCCCACTGTCCCTGCTGCTGTCATAGGGTGGAACAGGATCTTCCCTGATTGCTCCCCTCCAGGATCCCAGAAACACTCAGGTTGGAAAAGACCTCCAGGATCACCAAGTCCAACCATTAGCTCTGCTCTGGAAGGGTCACCCCTAAACCATATCCCCAAGCACCCCTAAACCACATCCATCAGGCAGCTGTAGAGAGCAATGAAGTCTCCCCTCAGCCTCCTCTGTTCCACACTAACCAGCTGTGCTGCCTTTGTGAATCCCTAGGCAGAAAAGTATCATTAAATGTTCTTGCAGTGTTCTCCCTGCTTTTGCTGAGCCTGCTCTCTGGAAGCAGATGATGTTGTCACCAGCACTTCACTGCTGCAACCAGGCCTTCTCCCTTCTCACAGGCTGCTGCAGCCTCTTTCATTTCTTCAGAGGTTCTGTGTGCCTCACAAATCACAGACTCACAGAAACAATCAGGTTGGAACAGACCCTCAGGACCACCAAGTCCAACCCAGAGCCCTGCTCTGCAAGGATCACCCCTAAACCATAGCCCCAAGCACCACAGCCGAACGACCTCGAAACACAGCCAGGCTTGGGGACTCCACCACCTCCCTGGGCAGCACATTCCAATCCCTGACCACTCTGGATGGGGAAAATGTTTCCCCATGTGCGGCCTGAACCTCCCCAGTCACAGCTTGAGGCTGTTCCTCTTGTCCTGTCACTAATGACCTGTGAGAAGAGACCAGCAGCAGCCTCTCCACAACCTCCTTTCAGGGAGCTGTAGAGAGCCAGGAGGTCTGCCCTCAGCCTCCTCTGCTTCACACTAACCATCCCCAGCTCCTTCAGTCTCTCTCCATCAGATTTCTTCTGCAGGCCCTTCCCAGCTTCCTTGCCCTGCTCTGCCCTGGCTCCAGCACCTCCACCTCTCTCTTGGCTGGAGGTGCCCAAACCTGGCCACAGCACTCGAGGTGTGGCCTGCCCAGAGCTGAGTGCCAGGGGACAATCCCCTCCCTGCTGCTGCTGGACATAGCAGTGCTGATCCCAGCCAGGAGGCCTTTGGCTTTCTTGGCCCCCTGGGCACACTGCTGCCTCCTGTTCAGCTGCTTGTCCATCAGCACCCCCAGGTCCCTTTCTGCCAGCAGCTTTCCAGCCACACTGGCCCAAGCCTGGAGCCTTGCTTGGGGTTGTTGTGCCCCAAGAGCAGGACCTGGCACTTGGCCTTGTTGAAGCTCCTCCTGGTAATGCTCTCTATGTCTTCATCAAGGTCATCAATCAAGATGTGAAACAGAAGTGGTCCCAGCCCTGAGGCCTGAGGAGCACCACTGGTGCCTGGCTGCCAGCTGCACTGAACTCCATTGAGCAGCAGGCAGCAGGCTGGCAGGAGTAATGGCTGTGGGAGAGGAAGCAGGAGAAGTCTGCTGTGGCAGGGTGTGCCATCCTGCAGGCCAGCAGAGCAGCCCCCTGCATGGCCAGCCCTGCTCTTCTCCCCCATGCTCTGGGTAAGAAAGTCTGGAGGGGAACAGCTGCTCTCCCAAACTCTCCCTCACCAAGGATCCTCTTTAATGCAGTTGCTTGCTTCAGCTGCTGGCAATTGTATATCCTGTTTCAGAGCAGGGGGCAAAGTACTGAGGTCCACATGCTGCTGTGCAGGGAACATGCAGAACACCACTACAAAGTCCACAGGCTGGGAGCCTGCTGGTGAGAGGCAGGGAGGAAAGGTGCCCTGTCTCCCACCCATCGCCCTTCCTGTGCTGCCCCCTCAAGCTGAGCTGCCCCTGTCTGTGACAGTGCTAAGGGACAAGCCCCATGTGAGCACTCAGAAAGAGATTTGGCCCTGAAAAAGTGTGCCTGCCACCATCCTGCCCTGACAAATCACAGGGACAGAAAGCTCCAGGCAACTCTGCTTGGCAGCTCCTTTGGCTCCCTGGTATCAGCAGCCCTGTCATGGAATGGTTTGGGTTGGAAGGGAACTGAAAGCTCAGCCAGTTCCAACCCCCTGCCACGGGCAGGGACACCTCCCACCAGCCCAGGCTGCTCAAGGCCTCATCCAGCCTGGCCTTGAACACCTCCAGGGAGGAGGCAGCCACAGCTTCCCTGGGCAACGTGTGCCATAGTCTCATCTCCCTCACTCTAAAGATTTTCTTCCTCATCTCCAGTCTCAATCTCCCCTCTCCCAGCTCAAAGCCATTGTTCCTCATCCTGGCACTCCCAGCCCTTGTCACAAGTCCCTCCCCAGCTCTCCTGGAGCCCTTCAGTTGCTGAAAGGCTGCTCCAAGGTCTCCCTGGAGCCTTCTCTTCTCTTACTCCACACAAGGAAGCTCCATTTATTTCCTCAGCACTGCCTACTCCCCAAAGCTTTGCCTTGATGTGAGCCATATGTGGGCCAGCCCAGGGGCTGCTGAGCCCTGGCCCCCACTGCTGTTTGCAGCCCATGATGATATGTACATAATAAACAGTCTGTCAGCACAGTGTGCTCAGAACCTGGTGCAGAGCACAGGGACAGGCTTGGGCTGCTTCCTTCTTCTTCACCCCTGCAATGACTTTCTCCTCTGCCTGAGAGCCCCTGAGCTGCTGCCCATCAATGGCTTACACATCTCCTCATGAGATGAACTCACAGAGGCACTGGGGCAATGGCAGTGAGGATTCCAACAACAGATACAGCTGAAGCCTTGTTTGCTTCAACCTTCAGGCCCTTTGTTTCACCTCAGGGCCTCTGCCACTGCTTGAATTTCCAATGGAAGTCTCTCAAATGCATTTTTCCCATGACAAGTGGCCCTAAGTAGAAGGGGAGTTAAATACATGGTTAAGAAATGCAGCAATGCTCAGGTTGAACTGAGTGCCTTTGATTGCTCAAGATGAAACATTTTTCCCCTCCCTGTCTGCCTAACCCAGACCTGTTCTGCTTTTTGGGTTGCTTTGACCCCTGAGCTCCTGCTCCTGTGCCTGCCCCAGGGGAGCTGTAACACAGGGCAGCCAGTGCACCTCAGAGTGTGTTTCATGTTCCTCCCCTTGTCATTCTCATTGCACAGAGCCAAAGAGTCAGAGTGGTAGGGGTTGGAAGTCAGCTCTGGAGTCTGAGTCCAGCCCCCCTGCTAGAGCAGGGTCAGCCAGAGCAGGGCACACAGGAATGCATCCAGGTGGGTCTGTGAAAGTCTCCAGAGAAGGAGACTCCACAACCTCTCTGGGCAGCCTGCTCCAGGCCTCTGTGAGCCTCACAGTGAAGAAGTTCCTCCTCCTGTTGAGGTGGAACCTCCTGTGCTGGAGTTTCCATCCTTTGCCCCTTGGCCTATCCCAGGGTGCAAGTGAGCAGAATCTGTCCCTGTCCCTTACTTTCTGACCCCCAGCCCTCAGCTATTGATAGACATTGATTAAATCCCTCTCAGTCTTCTGCTTTCCAGACTAAACAGCCCCAGGGCTCTCAGTCTCTCCTCCCCAGGCAGTGCTGCAGTCCCTTCAGCATCCTTGGAGCCCTGCCTTGGACTCTCTGCAGCAGATCCCTGTCCCTCCTGAATTGGGGAGCCCAGACCTGGATGCAATATTCCAGGTGAGGTCTCACTGGGGCAGAGCAGAGGGGGAGGAGAACCTCCCTGGCTCTGCTGGACACACTCCTCTGAATGCTCCCCAGGACCCCATTGGCCTTCTTGGCCCCCAGGGCACATTGCTGTCCCATGCAGAACTTGTTGTCCAGCAGCACTCCCAGGTCCTTCTCCCCAGGGCTGCTCTCCAGCAGATCCCCTCCCAGCCTGTGCTGCTGCAGTTTGTTCTTCCTGCCCAGGTGCAGGACTTTGCTCTTATCCTTGTTGAACCTCATCAGGTTCCTCTCACAGGGGAGAGTGCTCCTTGACACGGCCAGAAGCAGCTTTACAGGCAAGCTGGCACATTGTGGGTGCTGCAGATAACTCTGCTGCTAGGAGAGAGATAGCACAGACAATAAAATGCAAACAAGGAGTGTTTGCCCAGCAGCTCGTGGGCTCACAGCAGGCTGCTAGGGGAAGCAAGGAGTGGTTCACACCCTGCTCAAGGCCAGAGAGGCAGTAAAGAAGGACTCAGGGATGATCTACTGACAGCCAGATGACCTGCTGGGTGGATGGTCCCTTAGAGACAAGCTCAAGCCCTCTGATCTCCATCATCCTGCTAAGCCAGGCCACAGAGCGGCCAGGTGTGGTTTCCCTCTCTCCCTGCCTGCTTTCTTCCATGTGGCACATTTTACAAGCACAAGGGGAGAGAAATCAGCTGGGGGTGCAGGCAGGAGTGAGGACCACCCCCAGCTGAGCCACGTGAGGCAGGGCCACACTCTTGTCTACCACTGAATAAATGATGCTTTGAGCTTTTAGGAGCTGCCCCCACACAACAGGTGATCCCAGAAGCCATCCCAGCTGCCCACCCCCCAGGCAGCTGCCTGCACCCCGGGCTTGACCTGCCCAGGCTGTTGTTTCAGCAGTTGGGTCCTTGCTAATCCCCCCACCACGTACCATCCCTGCCTTTGGCGAGCTGCTGGTGATGGCTGGAGCAGCTGGGACCTTGTGGAAGGGTGGCTGCCAAGAAGGCTTTGTTCTTGTGCTGGTGGAGATCAAAGTTTTCCTCTCCACAGCTTCCTGGTGGTTCTTCCCAGCTAGGGAGGAGGACTCCTTGGAGAACCAGAGTGAGCTGTGCCAGGGTGAAGGCAGCTGGCACAGCGCTGCAGGCAGGGCTGCACCTGCCACAAAGGGCAGCTGGGGACAGACAGACTCTAACCCCACTGCCAACCTGTGCCCAGAGGGCAAAGCTGCCATTAAAGGGCCTTGGAATCACAGCCTATGTACTGCCCAAGGGCTTGGCTGTAGAAAAGCTGGGTTTGTGCTGCCATGGCCTTTCCCAGCACATCACCCCCCTGTATCCCTTGGGGACACCACTGCTGCCTCCACAATGACAGCTCTGCATGGACCAGCACCATACTGTGCCAGGGGGCACAAGGGCACTGGACTTAGAATCACAGAATTGTGAGGGTTGGAAGGGACCTCAAGGATCAGCCAGTTCCAACACAGCCCTGTGAGCAGAGGCTGAGGGAGCTGGGGCTGCTTAGCCTGGAGAAGAGGAGGCTCAGGGGAGACCTTCTTGCTCTCTGCAACTCCCTGAAGGGAGGTTGTAGCCAGGTGTGGGTTGGTCTCTTCTCCCAGGCAAGCAGCACCAGAACAAGAGGACATAGTCTCAAGCTATGCCAGGGGAGGTTTAGGTTGGAGGTGAGGAGAAAGTTCTTCCCAGAAAGGGTTGTTAGCCATTGGGATGTGCTGCCCAGGGAGGTGGTGGAGTCCCCATCCCTGGAGGTGTTTAGGAAGAGCCTGGATGAGGCCCTTGGTGCCATGGTTGAGCTGATCAGATGGTGCTGGGTGACAGGTTGGACTGGATGATCTCTGAGGTCTTTTCCAACCTGGCTAATTCTGTATTCTGTATCTGCATCAGAATACATCAGAATGATGTATCTGCATCAGAATCTGTATCTGTATCTCTTCTCACATGCAACAAGTGTCAGGACATGAGGAAACAGCCTCATGTTGCACCAGGGGAGGTTTAGGTTGGATATTAGGAACAGTTTCTTCCCAGCAGGGATTCTCAGGCCCTGTCCCAGGCTGCCTGGGGTGGTACTGGGGCCACCATCCCTGCAGGGGTTTCAAAGCTGCATGGATGTGGTGCTGAGGGATGTGGATGAGTGGCAGTGGCTTAGCAGCAGTGGTAGATTGTGAGCTCTGGCTTAGCTTGGACTTGATCTCACAGATCTCTCCCAACCTCAAGAGTTGTATGGAGCTGTGTTGGGGTCAGCACTGCTACAGCACACAAGTTTCAAAGGATAAACCAAGTATTAGCCACTTAGCAGCTTGGTGACAGAGAAAGCTACCTCAGATTTTCCTCCAGCAGCAGCAGCTTGGTAGATCATTAAGCTTTTAATGATGAAAAGCCTCTTCTGGCAGATCAAGAGAGGGATATTCAGTGGCTGGCAAAATGGTTTAATGTGTTAATGCCTTCAGCAGTGCTTCCTTCTCAACATTTCTTGTGAGACCCATGTGTGAAGGCAAACCCAAGGAAATTGCTAAAGTTAATTGGGGCAAAATCAAACCTAAGGCCAAGCTTTGCTTGCCCTACTTCTAGGGGTGTGCTTTATTCATGGCTTTGACACCAGTGGAAGTTGGGCTGGATAGGAGCACCAGAAATGTGAAAAGGGAGGACAGATAATGCTAAAACAGCAACAAGGCAAAGAACAACCCCAGGCACCAGTTCAGGTTGGGGACCAAGCTGCTGGAGAGCAGTGAAGGGGAAAAGGACCTGGGGGATCCTGGTGGATGGGAGGGTGGCCATGAGCAAGCAATGTGCTCTGGTGGCCAAGAAGGCCAAGGGCAGCCTGGGATGGATTGGAAGGCCTGTGGCTAGCAGGTCAGAGAGATTCTCCTCCCCCTCTGCTCTGCCCTGCTGAGGCTACATCTGGAATATTGTGTCCAGTTCTGGGGCCCTCAGCTCAAGAAGGACCTCAGGGAACTGCTTGAGAGAGTCCAGTGAAGAGACACAAAAGTGATTAAGGGAGAGGAACATCTTCCTCATGAGGAGAGCCTGAGGGAGCTGAGGGCTCTGGAGCTTGGAGAGGAGGAGCCTGAGAGGTGAGCTCCTTGCTGTTGCTAAAGCTGTGTAGGTTGAGTGCCCAGAGGCTGGAGCCAGGCTCTGCTGGGTGCTGCCCAATGCCAGCACAAGGGGCAGTGGTGGAAGCTGAGGCAGAGGAAGTGCCATGGACACAGGAGGAAACATTTTGTCCCTGTGAGGGTGCCAGAGCCCTGGAGCAGGCTGCCCAGGGGGGCGGTGGAGTCTCCCTCTCAGGAGATATTCCAACCCCACCTGGATGTGTTCCTGTGTGAGCTGCCCTGGGTGACCCTGCTGTGGCAGGGGCTTGGACTGGATGAGCTCTGGAGGTCCCTTCCAACCACTACTGTTCTGTGATTCTGTGGAAAAGGGTAGGAAGGGATCAAAACTCTTCACATTGCTGATTTAATGCAGGAGATAAGCTCTGTGTGGTCCAGATATGTGTTCCTCTGTCCTTCAGAGGAGCTTCCTACTCCTTGTGGGGCTTGTGGTGATGGTAGCTCTTAACACTGTGTTTTGTCTCCATCTGGGGCACAGGAGATGGTGAAGTTGGGAGAACTGAAACCACAGACACCACTCAGCCCAGCCAGCTCTGGTTCCTGGAGGCAGACACCTGGGCTGCACATAGAACCACAGAATCAATGAGGTTGGAAAAGACCTCAGAGATCATCAAGTCCAACCTGTCACCCAGCACCATCTGATCAACTCAACCATGGCACCAAGTGCCTCATCCAGGCTCTTCCTAAACACCTGCAGTGATGGTGACTCCATCACCTCCCTGGGCAGCACATTCCAATGGCCAATCTCTCTTGCTGGAAAGAACTTTCTCCTCTCCTGCAGCCTAAACCTCCCCTGGCACAGCTTCAGACTATGTCCTCTTTGTCTGGTGCTGGGTGCCTGGGAGAAGAGACCAACCCCCACCTGGCTACAACCTCCCTTCAGGGAGTTGTAGAGAGCAAGAAGGTCTCCCCTGAGCCTCCTCTTCTCCAGGCTAAGCAACCCCAGCTCCCTCAGCCTCTCCTCACAGGGCTGTGCTCCAGACCCCTCCCCAGCTTTCTTGCCCTTCTCTGGACACCTTCCAGCAACTCAACATGTTGAGCTTCTGGGTGGAATTCCTTTCTGCAGCTGATGCTGAGGAACGGGTCTGGGGGCTTGGGGACATTTCCTGTCCTTTCCCAATAAATGACTTTGCTTGTTTGTTTGGTTTGGTTTGGTTTTAATAGAGTCTGTTGGTCAAAACTGCAGGTTGTGGTCAGGCTGGAACAGAAATGCCAGGCCAGATCCAACTGCTGTGGTGGAAGCACAGAGAGCAGCCCTCTAGAGAAGGACCTGGGAGTGCTGGTGGGCAACAAGTACTGCATGGGACAGCAATGTGCCCTGGGGGCCAAGAAGGCCAAGGGGGTCCTGGGGGGCATTCAGAGGAGTGTGTCCAGCAGAGCCAGGGAGGTTCTCCTCCCCCTCTGCTCTGCCCCAGTGAGACCTCACCTGGAGAATTGCATCCAGCTCTGGGCTCCCCAGTTCAGGAGGGACAGGGACCTGCTGGAGACAGTCCAAGGGAGGGCTACAAGGATGCTGAAGGGACTGCAGCACTGCCTGGGGAGGAGATGCTGAGAGCCCTGGGGCTGTTTAGTCTGGAGAGCAGAAGACTGAGAAGATTCTGATCAATGTCTATCAATAGCTGAGGGCTGGGGGTCAGGAGGGAGGGGACAGGGACAGCCTCTGCTCAGTTGTGCACTGGGGTAAGACAAGGAGCAATGGATGGAAAATCCAGCACAGGAGGTTCCACCTCAAGATGAGGAGGAACTTCTTCCCTGTGAGGGTCCCAGAGCCCTGGAGCAGGCTGCCCAGAGAGGTTGTGGAGTCTCCTTCTCTGGAGCCTTTCCAGCCCCATCTGGATGTGTTCCTGTGTGACCTGTGCTGGATTCTGTGCTCCTGCTCTGGCAGGGGGGGTGGACTGGAAGATCTCCAGAGGTCCTTTCCAACCTCTAACATCCTGTGCTCCTGTGAAGCTATGTGAGAGCAGGGGATGAGGTTTCTGCTCACCCATCTTGGCTGTCACCAGTGCTGCCCCACAGCAATGGCAGCAACTCTCCATGTGAGCCACAGTTTGTTATGAGTTCATGAAGGATTGCTTGGCCAGAGGAGTTTGACACTTCATGCAGCCTCTACACTGCTGAGCACTTCCCTCTCAGCCTGGACAAGATACAGCCTGCTCTGGCCAAAGAATTAGGGGGTGTTTTATTGAGACAGAGGAGCTTCCTGTGAACTCCTGGTACAGACTGTCCCAAGGCTGCATACTTGGAGGCATGGCTGAGGTGCTGCCTGCAGGGCTGGGCTTGCTCTCAGTGCTGCTGACTGCTCTGAGAGAAAGATTTTACACTTTCCAAGCTGCTTGTCACCATAGCAGAGCTGTTGGTTTGCCCTGAGCTCCTGCTGAGACCACACCTGCAGTATTGAGTCCAGTTTTGGGCTCCCCAGTTGAACAGACACAGGGATGTGCTGGAGAGACTCCAACAGGGAGCCATGAGGATGATTAGGGGAGTTGAGCATCTCCCCTGTGAAGAGAGACTGAGAGCCCTGGGGCTGTTTAGTCTGGAGAAGAGAAGGCTGAGAGGGATCTGATCAATGTCTATCAATAGCTGAGGGGTGGGGGTCAAGTGGAGGGGGCCAAGCTGTTTTGGGGGGTGCCCAGCAATAAGACAAGAAACAACAGGTTCAAACTGGAACAGAGAAGGTTTCAGCTGAACATGAGGAGAAACTTCTTTACAGTGAGGGTGCTGGAGGCCTGGAGCAGGCTGCCCAGAGAGGTTGTGGAGTCTCCTGCTCTGGAGCCTTTCAAGCTCCATCTAGATGTGTTCCTGTGTGGCCTGCCCTGGGTGTCCCTGCTCTGGCAGGGGGGTTGGACCTGATGATCTCTGGAGGTCCCTTCCAACCTCTAACATTCTGTGATCCTGTGATAATTCTGTGATAATTCTGTGACTGTTTTGCACCAGCTGACCAGGAGGAGTGTGGAAAAGCCCTTCTGCACCGCTGGAAAGAAGTGTGGTGATGATTCCAGGATGCAGACTTGAAGGGAGAGGAGCCAGGGGTTTTACAACGTGGAAATGCACTTTGCTTGGGTTTGTGGTTTGGGGTTTTTTTTTTTCCTCTTGAAGAAAATATTGCTTGCTTTCAAGATGAAGTTTGCAGGACACAGGTTAGACTTCATTCCAACTGAAGTGTGTTACTGGGTTACGAACCCTCAGCCCAGCGCAGATGACTTCAGCAGTTGACAGCCACAGGCTGCAAGGGCCCAGCTACCCAAGAGCCTTGCTTGGAGTCAGGCACCAAGAAGAAAATGAATCTTAACATGTTTACCTCAGCAAAAACTGGAACAGCAGGAGCTCAGCACAGGGAGTACAGTGGTGGGGTCAGGAAGGAGAAGTTGCTGCCAGCTGGATCCAGCATGCTGCAGGCTGTGCCCTGGGGACTGATCCATGCTCCTGAGCCAGGGGAATCACAGAACTGTCAGGGTTGGAAGGGACCTCAAGGCTCAGCCAGTTCCAACCCCCTGCCATGGCCAGGGACACCTCACACTACAGCAGGTTGCTCACAGCCACAGCCAGCTTGGCTGCAAACACCTCCAGGCAGGAGGCTTCCACCACCTCCCTGGGCAACCTGTGCCAGGCTCTCACCACCCTCATGGGGAACAACTTCTTCCTTACATCCAATCTCAATCTACCCATTTCTAGTTTTGCTCCATTCCCCCCACTCCTATCACTCCCTGACACCCTCAAAAGTCCCTCCCCAGCTTTCCTGGAGCCCCCTTCAGATCCTGGAAGGCCACAATGAGGTCTCCTTGGAGCCTTCTCCTCTCCAGCCTGCACAACCCCAACTCCCTCAGTCTGTCCTCACAGCAGAGCAGCTCCAGCCCTCTGCTCATCCTCGTGGCCCGTCTCTGGACACCTTCCAGCACCTCCAGAAGCTTCCTGGCACAGAGGCTCCAGCACTGGACCCAGAGCTCCAGCTGTGTTCTCAGCAGAGTGGAGCAGAGGGGCAGAATCCCCTCCCCAGCCCTGCTGGCTATGCTTCTCTTGCTGCATCCCAGCATCAATGAATGGAGCTCAGCACCACTCATGGAGCTGGCCATGAGGCTAACCCTTTTGCACCTACAGCCTGCAGCTGCTCCATGCCCTGCAGTTGCAGCATCCATGCTGTTTGGTGACCTGCACAGGGAGGAAAGGAGAGAAATCCCAGCATGACTGGCACTAAGAAACAAAGCTGGAAAGGCCTTGGAGAGGTGAACTACTCCATCCCATGCCCCACAGCAGGTTCCTGGGAAAGCTATCTAGCAGAACAAGACCTGGGGCTGTTGGTTGACAGCCAGCTGAACATGAGCCAGGGTGTGCCCAGGTGGCCAAGGAGGCCACCAGCAGCCTGGCCTGGATCAGCAATGGTGAGGCCAGCAGGAGCAGGGCAGGGATTTTCCCTCTGTTGTCTTAAAAACCTCCAGGGATGAGGCTTCCACCACCTCCCTGGGCAACCTGTGCCAGACTTTCAAGACCCACCTGGATGTATTCCTGTGTGACCTGTGCTAGATTCTGTTGTGGAGGTTGGACTCAATGATCTGCAGAGGTCTGTTCCAACTGGTGAGGCACACCTTGAGTCCTAAGTTCAGTTTTGGGGCCCTCACTCCAAGAAGGACATTGAGGTGCTGGAGGAGGTCCAGAGAAGGATAAGAAGGCTGGGGAAAGGTCTGGAGAACAGGGGAGGAGCAGCTGAGGGAGCTGGGGGTGTTTAGCCTGGAGGAGGCTGAGGGGAGACCTCATTGCTCTCTACAGCTCCCTGAAAGGAGGTTGTAGTGAGGTGGGGGTTGGGCCCTTCTCCCAAGTCTTAGGTGATAGAACCAGGGGAAATGGCCTGAAACTGTGCCAGGGGAGGTTTAGGTTGGAGATTAGGAAAAATTTATTTACTGAAGGAGTGGTCAGGGGTTGGCACAGGCTGCCCAGGGAGGTGGTGGAGTCCCCATGCCTGGAGGTGTTCAAGAAACCTGTGGCCATGGCACTTGGGGCCAGGGTTTGATGGGTGTGGTGGGGTTGTGTTGAAGGTTGGACTGGGTAATCTTAGAGGTCTTTCCCAGCCTTACTCATCCTATGACCTGACTGAGTTTTACTTGCCCTGTCTCACATTCATCCACCACAAGTTCTCTGCACTCCCCTTGACCTGTGTGTCCCTTACCACAAAAGTCACATCATCTTCCACCAATTCTTTCCTGCTGTGGCCACAGCAATAGAGCTCAGGGAATGCAAAGCACTCATATGTAAATGTTGGCTGATGGATGCACCTCACCTCTGCTGGGGGGGATTGGCATCCACCTGAGCCTCCCAGTTTTGGTACAGCAGAATCAGCCTTGCCCAACCACATTCAGCTCCCTGGAGGTGCAGCTCAGCCTAGGAAGGCAGCACAGCTTCCTCTGCTCTGCAGGTCTGCCTTGATGCAATGCAAGCTTGGGAGGTCAGGGCTCCTGGGCTGACCCCTGCTCTGCAGGACATGGGAGGAGGAAATAAAGCCTTGCAGTTACTACACCTGTAGGAGAAATTCCCTCTTTGGGGGGCATTCAGGAGCATGTCCAGCAGAGCCAGGGAGGTTCTCCTCCCCCTCTGCTCTGCCCCAGTGAGACCTCACCTGGAATATTGCATCCAGCTCTGGGCTCCCCAGTTCAGGAGGGACAGGGACCTGCTGGAGACAGTCCAAGGGAGGGCTCCAAGGATGCTGAAGGGACTGCAGCACTGCCTGGGGAGGAGAGGCTGAGAGCCCTGGGGCTGTTTAGTCTGGAGAGCAGAAGACTGAGAGGGGATCTGATCAATGTCTATCAAGGAAAGGAAAGGGAAAGGAAAGGAAAGGAAAGGAAAGGAAAGGAAAGGAAAGGAAAGGAAAGGAAAGGAAAGGAAAGGAAAGGAAAGGAAAGGAAAGGAAAGGAAAGGAAAGGAAAGGAAAGGAAAGGAAAGGAAAGGAAAGGAAAGGAAAGGAAAGGAAAGGAAAGGAAAGGAAAGGAAAGGAAAGGAAAGGAAAGGAAAGGAAAGGAAAGGAAAGGAAAGGAAAGGATAAAATAAAATAAATAAGAAAAAGGGGGAAAAAAGGAAAATGAGAAAGGAGAATGAAAAGGGCGAAAAAAGTTTGGAGAAAAGGAGAACAAAATATTGACAAAGATCTTGTGGGCAAGGAAAACCAAAAGAAGCCCAGATTAGCTGGTAGCAAATGGACAAATATCAGAAGCAAGGCCATCACTGCCATGGAGGTCAGCACTGTGCACACAGTTCATCCTCTCCCCTCCCCACCCCCTCCCCACCCCATCCATCCCATCTCACCCCATCCCATCCCATCCCATCCCATCCCATCCCACCCCATCCTCTCTGTATTGGTCAGAACAGCCTGTGTCAGCAGCTTCTTTACTTCCTGCCCCCAGCCTTGTCCCAACACAGAACCAGCTGAGTGAAATATTGCCCTGGTCTGGGCTCACCAACCCCCCAGGCTTTGCCTCCTTCAGATCCTTCCAAGACTCCCATTCCAGGGTGGCAGTGTCCAGCTGTGAGTGGGCTGCCAGGATGTAATAAGCAGCTGCACAGAGAACACCCAGCAGCAGGTAATGACCAGGCTGCCACCTGCCAAGCTGTCAGCCTTAGATGAGCTGCTGCCACCCCCCGTGGGCAGGGACTGTGCTTTCCAGAGTTTGTGGCTAACTCTGCTTGGTTCATCTGCCCCAAACTGCCAGTGTCTGACCTCCTGCCTCTTGTGCTCCCTGGAAACACAATTTTGCTTGGAAACAGGAGCAGGGAAGTCATTGTGCCCTGTACTCAGCACTGCTTAGGCCACACCTTGAGTCCTGTGTCCAGTTCTGGGCTCCTCAGTTTAAGGACATTGAGAGACTTGAAGGTGTCCAGAGAAGGGCAACAAAGCTGGGGAGGGGTCTGGAGCACAGCCCTGTGAGGAGAGGCTGAGGGAGCTGGGGTTGCTTAGCCTGGAGAAGAGGAGGCTCAGGGGAGACCTCATGGACCTCTACAACTACCTGAAGGGAGGTTGTAGCCAGGTGGGGGTTGGTCTCTTCTCCCAGGCAGCCAGCACCAGAACAAGAAGACACAATCTCAAGCTGTGCCAGGGGAAGTTTAGACTTGAGATGAGGAGAAAGTTCTTCACTGAGAGAGTCATTCGTCATTGGGATGTGCTGCCCAGGGAGGTGGTGGAGTCACCATCCCTGGAGGTGTTCAAGAGGGGATTGGATGTGGCACTTGGTGCCATGGTCTAGTCCTGAGGTGTTGGGTGACAGGTTGGACTCTGTGATCTTTGAGGTCTCTTCCAACCTTAGTGATACTGTGAGGCTGTGATACTGTGAGTCAGTAGCTGTTCAGAGCCTGGTCTTGATGGGTTGATAACTTCATAGAGTCATAGAACAGTAGTGGTTGGAAGGGACCTCCAGAGATCATCCAGTCCAACCCCCCTGCCAGAACAGGGTCACCTAGGGCAGGTCACACAGGGAACACATCCAGGTGAGTTTGGAAAGTCTCCAGAGCAGGAGACTCCACAACCTCTCTGGGCAGCCTGCTCCAGGGCTCCAGCACCCTCACGCCAAAGGAGTTCCTCCTCGTGTTGAGGTGGAGCTTCCTGGGTTCCAGTTTGTGTCCATTGCCCCTTGTCCTGTCACTGAGCACCACTGAAAAGAGCCTGGCCCCTTCTTCTTGGCACTCATCCTGCAGATATTGATAGACATTGCTCAGATCCCCTCCTAGCCTTCTCTTCTCCAGGCTGAACAGCCCCAGGGCTCTCAGCCTCTCCTCATCACACAGATGTTCCAGGCCCCTCACCATCCTCATAGCCTCTGTGGGACACTCTCTAGTCTATCCCTGTCCCTCTTGAGATGGAAAGCTCAGAACTGGACACAGTACTCCAGATGTGGCCTCACCAGGGCAGAATAGATGGGGAGGAGAGCTTCCTTTGACCTGCTGGCCACACTCTTATTGCACCCCAGGAGACCATTTGCCTTATGCCCACAGGGACACATTGCTGTCCTATGGATAACTTAATGTCCACCAGGTCTTAAGTAAAGAGAAGAGCCAAAGCCACCTCCTCATTGCCATGCTGCTTTGTTGTTGGGCTTTGTCTGGTTCACAGTGATGGAGAGGAGTTTACTCTGCTGATAGGAACTGCAAATAAAGTTTCCAGTCACTCACTCTCCTTCCAAAGGTCAATGAGTCCTCTGGAAGCTCAGCCATAAAACCCCTGTAGTTAAGGGTGGTACAAGGACATAATGTGATTCCCTCTGCCTTGCCACTGCTGGGTTGGAAGGGGGTGACCTGTCCCTACTCTGCAACATGAGCAATCCCTGGGGACAAAAAAAAATCTCCTTGACAGGAGGGAGCACAAATTGACAGCAACAAAACCTCTGCTGCAGAAGGGAGGCAGCCTGAAACCCTGAGCAAGCCCTTTGCCAAAGCTTGAACTTGCCTTGCAGGAGAATAAACAAGAGGTGGTTTCACAACACAGTCCAGAGTCCCATGAGGTGATCTGGCAGTCAGGACAGTGAGAGAGAAGGCACCTGGCAAGCAGCTTGCCTGCAGCCTGGCAGGGTGGTAACTGCAGTGGGCAATCCACACACATGAAAAGTCACACAGGCCAACCTTGCTCTGTAAACTTACAGCTACTTATCACAGGCTCAGAGGATGTTAGGGGTTGGAAGGGACCTCCAAAGGCCATTGAGTCCAACCCCCCTGCCAGAGCAGGACCATAGAATCCAGTATAGGTCACACAGGAGCACATCCAGATGGGGCTGGAAAGGCTCCAGAGGAGGAGACTCCACAACCTCCCTGGGCAGCCTGCTCCAGGGCTCTGTGACCCTCACAGTGAAGAAGTTCCTCCTCATGTTGAGGTGGAACCTCCTGTGGTACTCTCAAGCCTGGATTTGTGCTTGGGATTGCTGGATTGCCCCAACCCAGCTGCAGGACCTTGCACTTGGCCTTGTTGAACTTCATGAGGGTAGCCTGGCCCCACATCTTCAGCCTGTCCAAATCCCTCTGGATGCCATCTCTTCCCTTCAGCATGCCAACTGGATCACATGGCTTTGTGTCATCTGCAGACCTGCTGAGTCCCACTGCCTCAGTTCCACTGCCCATATTGCTGATGGAGATGTTAAACAGCACTGGTCCCAGATACCTGTGTGCTGTCTGGCCCTAACCTCTCCATTCACTCATGGAAAGTCCCTCTCTGCTCTTGCTCCTTTTCTAAACAGCAGCCTTTTGGAAAGGGCTTAGAAAGTGTCCCAAAGATCATTTCATACCTTGGCCAGCATGAATATTCCAGATCCACCCTGTGCTTCAGTCTCTGTTTAAAATCTCCATGGGGCTTTTGCAGAAGAGCATTGGTTTTCCCCAGGGACCCAGGCCAAACTGTCACCCTTCCTCCCCCAGCTACTTCTGCTGTGGATGCAGGGAAATAATAATCCAACTGGAAGCTGTCAGGTGATCTTGAGAGAGTTTGTTCATTGTTGCCCAAAGCAGAAGTTGCTGGGCTGTGTGTTTACTTTTTTCAAGAAAGGGAAGCCAATATCTGTGTTCATGAGTAGGATTAGCCACAAAGAATCACTCACTTGTGTGGTTTTGTAGAGGGCACTCCCTAGTTCTGTGGAAATCACAGACCCACAGAATGCCTGCTTGCAAGGGACCCCAAGGATCCTCTGCTCCAACCTCTCCAGGTGACAGTGCAGTCACCATGAGCTGGCTCAGCAACCTGGCAAGCTGAGTCTCAAACTGCCCAGTGCAGGGCACTCCACTGCTGCCCCTGGGAGATGATTCCAGGCTCTGACTGTGCTCATGGCAAACATTTTCTCCTGGAGTGCAATGGGAATGTGCCCAGCAGTACCTTGTCCCCATCCCCCCTTGTCTGTTCCATGGCACTCCTTGTACCAAGGGAGTCTCTATCCTCCTGGCAGGCATACAGTATGTCCTGGTCCATGGTGGTAGGTTCCCCCCTAAGCCTTCCCTCCTCAAGGCTGAACAAATCCAGCTCCCTCAGCCTGTCTTCATACGAAGAGAGACTGAAGCCCTGGGGCTGTTTAGTCTGGAGAAGAGAAGACTGAGAGGGATCTGATCAATGTCAATCAACACCTGAGGGGTGGGGGGTCAAGTGGAGAGGGCCAAGCTCTTTTGGGTGGTGCACAGCAGTAAGACAAGGAACAACAGGTTCAAGCTTAAACAGAGAAAGTTTTAGCTGAACATGAGGAGAAACTTTACAGTGAGGGTCACAGAGCCCTGGAGCAGGCTGCCCAAAGAGGTTGTGGAGTCTCCTGCTCTGGAGACTTTCCAGACCCACCTGGACGCATATCTGTGCAGACCACCCTGGGTGACCCTGCTCTGGCAGAGGGGTTGGACTGGATGAGCTCTGGAGGTCCCTTTCCAACCCCTAATGTTTTGTGATTCTGTGGCACATTAGGGTCTTCCAGGTAGTGATAGGACTAGGGGGAATGGAATGAAGCTGGAGGTGGGGAGATTGAGGCTGGAGGTGAGGAGGAAGTTCTTCCCCATGAGAGTGGTGAAACCCTGGAATGGGTTGTCCAGGGAGGTGGTCGAGGGCCCATCCCTGGAGGTGTTTAAGGCCAGGCTGGATGAGGCTGTGGCCAGGCTGATCTAGTGTGGGGTGTCCCTGCCCATGGCAGGGGGGTTGGAACTAGATGATCCTTGTGCTCCCTTCCAACCCTGAATGATACTATGATACTATGACTCTCCACACTTTGACATCTCACTCAGCGATACAAAACCGGAGTTGGCCATCAAAACCTTTAGCTGAGCTTGCTGACTCTGCCAGGGAACAGTCAATGGGATCATCTGCTGCAGCTTAACTCCCTCTGTGCATGAAGACACAGGGGGAATCCCACTAAAGAAGCAACTGGTGAATGTTCAATATGTTTAATACTCTGCTCCCTCATTTAGAGAACAAAGAGTTGCCTGTTTCGTACCACTGGGTATAGACAAAAGCAGGGCCCAGAAATGTGTCATCTGCATTTTCTGAACAGTCAAGATCTACAAAGAATGATTTCATGTCTCCAGCTCTTTTGTGCTGGCTCCCCAGCAAAAGCTGACAAGAAAAACAAATAATCTAAAGTATATTTTGGGGGAGTGAAATTTGCAGCCAGGGTCAGAAATGCTCCCAGGTTCTGCTGCTGTGTTTGCAATGCAATGTTAAGCATCAGCTTAATCAATGAGGACAGGGTACTGTTTGAGCACATCCAGAGGAGGCCACAAAGATGAGCAGGGACAGGCTGAGAGAGTTGGGGCTGTTCAGCCTGGAGAAGAGAAGGCTCCAGGGAGATGTCAGAGCAGCCTTCCAGTACCTGAAGGGGCTCCAGGAGAGCTGGAAGGGACTTCTGACAAGGGCTGGGAGTGACAGGATGAAGAACAATGGCTTTGAGCTGGGAGAGGAGAAATTGAGACTGAAGATGAGGAAGAAATCCTTGGCATTGCGGGGAGGAGCACAGGCTGCCCAGGGAGGCTGTGGCTGCCTCCTCCCTGGAGGTGCTGAAGTCCAGGCTGGATGAGGCCTTGAGCAGGCTGGGCTGGTGTGAGGTCTCCTTGCCCATGGCAAGGGGGTTGGAACTGGATGATTTTCACCTGGAATATCTCCAGGGATGGGGCTTCAACCACCTCTCTGGGCAACCTCTTCCATGTTTCACCACCCTCATGGTGCAGAACTTCAGTCTTAATCTGCTCTGCTCTACTTTTCAGCCATTGCTCCTAGTCCTGCCACTTCAGGTCATCTTGTGCCTGGAAGTGTTTAAGACCAGGCTGGTCTTGAGCAACCTGGGCTGGTGGGAGGTGTCCCTGCCCATGGCAGGGGGGTTGGAACTGGATGATCTTCAAGGTACCTTCCAACCCAAACCTTTCTATGAATCTATGAATCTGAGCACAGGACTGCCACTCTGGTGCATGAAATGGAGCTAATCCTTTAGATCAGTATCAAATAACTCCTCCTACCTCCTGAGATCTGGTCTAATAAACTGCTGAGTAAGTGAGAGTTCTGACCTCCAATGGGAACTCCAATGAGGAAAAGGATGAAGAGAGGAGGCCTTAATTCTTCTCAGGAAGCTGCTCCTGCTAATGTGATGAGGAAGCTCCCAGTGTGATCCGTGTCACTGCCATCATGTGCCACCACGCTTTGAGACCTCCTCATTTTGTATCTAAAACCAGAGGAAGGTTTTGATACCCAAACCTACGTTTTCTCCTGGTCCTGATGGAGATGGCAGTGTTTGGCTTTTCTGGGCCCTTTTCTGGCCCAGCTCCACAGTGCAGCTCTGGCCCCCTGGTTCCTTCTCTCCATCCACCTCCTCCTTCCCGCAGCAACTTTTGCTCTTCCTTTCTCAGTTCTGGGCCTCCTTTGAATTAACTTCTGTTCTCCGCCTCTTCTGCGTAAAAGCCTCCCTAAGGCCCTTGGTTTCCTGAGCTCTTCTAGTGATTTTTGGTGTGAATGTGTGCCAAATGTAGAAATTAGGACATTTACAAGGCCACCTATCCCAAATCGGTCAGCTGGAGGCTGGGTGGGAAAGGCTGTGGCAGTGCTCGCTCCCCAGGGTCACAGGCACGGGGCAAAAAGGCCCAGGAATCCCCACCCCACCTGTGGGAATGGGACTCTGGGCCAGCCCTTCGTTCCTCTGTGTGGGACCACCAACACCGGCTTCCCCTGGGCATCCCCAGCGCTGTCTGCTCTCCTGGAGAGACGAGGGGAGATTGCAAGGGGAGCCCGGAGCTTCTCTCTGTCTGGTGCAGCTGAGGGACACGGAGCTGCCCCACGTATGGCAGAAATGGATGGAGGCTTGCACTGGAAGAGGGATGAGGCAACACGAGAGGCAGGGATGCTTGTAGGGAAGCAATGATGAGCGCTTGGAGAAGGTTGCACACAGAAGAATAATAGATACTTGTGGCACAGGAGGGGTGCAGGCACAGAGCGTGGGATGCCTGCGCAGGAGCTGGGATTCATGCACAAGGGGTGGGATGGACGGACAGGTGGGATGCACAGGAGGTGGGAAGCCGGCAACGCAGGAGGTGGGATGGAGGCAGAGGAGGAGGGATGCCGGCAGGGCAAAGCAGAGGAGGGCAGGACGAAGCAGAGCAGCCCGGCGGGGCCGGGACCGCAGCTCCTCCCCGCCCTGAGTGACTCCGCGGCCGCCTAATGGCCGCGCCGGGAGCTGGTGATGCGCAGCCCCGCGGTCCAATCCGGCTGGGGCGGCGGGGGCCGGGGGCGCGCCGAGCGCGGGCAGCGGGGCTGGGGCACGGCACGGCACGGCTCGGCAGGGCGCAGGTCGGCGCGGCACGGCACGGCACGGCGGCTCGGCTCGCACGGGCGGTGAGTGCTCCCGGGGGCTCTCCCAGCGCGGCTCCAACTTGGGGGAAGTTGCCGGCGCTCGGAGCTCCGCCGGCCCGGGCGCAGCATCCCGGGGGCGGGTGTTGGGGTGCGGGGAAAGCGCCGACTGGCCCCGGCGGCTCCACGGGGCCCGGCCCGGCCCTCGCTGCCGCCCCAGCTCTGCTCCCGTGTCCCCTCGCCGCCCCGGCGGTGTTCCGGGACAATGGCGCGGAGCGCTGCTGCCGGGGCGCCCGGGACGCGTTCGCTGGGCGCCTTCTTGCCGCAGCTCCCAGCCTCCCCCGCCGCGCTGGCTGCCTCATCCCGCTGGGAAAGTTCCTCGGGCCGGGCAGCGGGGCTCGGCGTGGGCATGGAGCGGGCCGGGCAGCGGGGCTCGGCGTGGGCATGGAGCGGGCCGGGCAGCGGGGCTCGGCGTGGGCATGGAGCGGGCCGGGCAGCGGGGCTCGGCGTGGGCATGGAGCGGGCCGGGCAGCGGGGCTCGGCGTCGCCGTGCTCCCCGCCGCGGGCTCCGGGCTTTGTGCGGGGGATGGGGAGCAGGATTCGGCTGCGAGATCCCGCAGAGCGGCTCGGAAAGAAGCTGCCGCTGGCGTTTAACTTTTCTGCAGCAGTATGCCCCAAAGTGCGAGCGCTGCAGCCGGCTTCTGACCGAGCTGGAGCGGGGTGGAACGAAAGGAGTTCGGGAGGCGGCTGTGTAGGTTTATTTTTGTACATCTCTAATTCGGACGGGGAAAGGAAGTGTCACCCAGCTTTCCCCGAACAATGGCTCCTTGTTGGCAGCCTCGGAGCCAAAGGGGACGAGCCCGGAGGTGAAGGTCTGTCCTTTGCTGTACGTAGGAAAAGCTGGGGGGCAGCCTGGCACTGAAGTGTTCCCATGGATGGCCTCGAGTCCTGCTGCTCGCAGAGGGAGCACGCCGCGGGCACCGCTCTGCTCCAGCTGTGTGTTTTTATCCGAGTGCCAGCAGCGGTGTGACACGTGGATGGGAATCTAACCCCCAGCGAATGCTTCCTTGGGCCAGGCTGCAGGAGCAGCATCCATACCTTCAAGCAGGGCATCACTCGAGCTACTCGTTTCAGGAGAGCTGTTGGTATAGCTGCGAGCAAATGCCATTGAATCAGCCTCCGAGGTTGTTATTGCTGTTACACAATCCCAGTGGAATGCATCTGCACACAGAGCTAGGCTTCCTGTTTTTGGTCAGCCTGTAGAAGAGACTATAAAAGATAATAGATATCTCAGATAAATTGCTTTTGCATGGGGGTTTGGAAGCATTGTTCAACCAGTAACACTTGTGACGTTCTGCTGTGAGCCCTGGTAACTTGAGAAGCAAAACCCCCCTTGATGCTGGGAGACTTTACCCAGAGTAACTTTGAAGACGACAGCTGGAACCTGGATATAAAAGGGGGGGGGGGGGGGGGGAAGAACAGTTACAGAGATAACATGTGTGAGTGCCGTGCATGATGATGTGGAGAAACTCAATCTGCTTTGTCAAGAAACCTTGTGCTGGTGGCTTGTCGGGGGAGAGCAGGGTTTGGAGGGGATTAGTGGGCACAAGGTGAATCCCCTGGGTGCAATATCCCGGGGCCGATTCCTGCCTCGGGGGGGGGGGGGGTGGGGGTGTTTGAAAGCCGCCTGTGGGGGAGTCTGCCTGCAGAAGAGTTTAAATTCCAGATCTGCTGGTTTGCATCTGAATAACTCTTAATTAATTAGAAAAAAAGAAAGGGGGGGGAGGAATAAAAACAATTTGCCGAGAGAAATCTTTTCTTCTCCTAAACCCTGCTGCAATCACCGCCAGTGAATCTTGCCAGAAGTGTAACAATTTGAGGATGTTGCTTGGTTGTAACCAAGCTCCTTTGGAGGAATTCCTTGCTTGTGAAAGGTGAATTACTCACTCTTTGTCTGGCTGAAGAGATTGTAATGTGATTATTAAACTCGGGTGCGAGGTATAAAGAATTCTGCTCCACCAGGGGCTTTGTTCTCTTATCAAAGCTGAGCTGACTAAATTTCCCTCTCGTCTAAAGTAGGCAAACACCTCCCCAGATTAAAGAATGCCCCAAACTCCAGAAACCTATTTGCTGGATGAGGGTCACGGTGGGGAGGGGGGCTCTGGGGGCTGATGGCTTCATTAGGTATTCAGCTGATGGATGCTTGGACTGGGGATAGCTGCGGAGGAACTCCTTCCCCTGGGGCTCCCCTACTGATTTCTCTGCTCCGGGTTTCGATTGTTGTGAGATTAAGATGGTGAAGTGAAGGAATTGCAGCCTCGTTAAAGGGCTTTGCTGATGAATCCACTCAGGATTCATCCTACCTCAGGAGGGACCTTCTAGTAACCCTTTCTTTCTTGTGTTTGCTCTGCTGTCTGGTGCAGCAACTTGACTGGCTTTGGAGAAATGAAATTAAGGGACTGGAGCACTGCCTGGGGAGGAGAGGCTGAGAGCCCTGGGGCTGTTTAGTCTGGAGAGGAGAAGGCTGAGAGGGGATCTGATCAATGTTTATAAGTATCTGAGGGCTGGGGGTCAGGAAGGAGGGGACAGCTCTGCTCAGTTGCACCCCGTGATAGGACAAGGAGCAATGGATATAAACTCCAGCACAAGTGGTTCCACCTCAACATGAGGAACTTCTTCCCTGTGAGGGTCCCAGAGCCCTGGAGCAGGCTGCCCAGAGAGGTTGTGGAGTCTCTTTCCCTGGAGCCTTTCCAGCCCTGTCTGGATGTGTTCCTGTGTGCCCTGTGCTGGATTCTATGCTCCTGCTCCTGCAGGGGGGTTGGACGTGATGATCTCTGCAGGTCGTTTCCAACCCCTAACATCCTGTGAGCCTGTGAAATGGAAGTACAGCAGTTCTGACCTAAAGGAAACAAATGGAAAGGGTGATGGGGCAACAGTTCAGCTGAGTGATCCAAGTGCCAGGGGAACAGCTTCCTAGGTGAACTTGATGTTGGAAGCATTGCAGTAGAGCTGCAAGTGCTCCAGTGCTTGGAGCAGCAGTACAGGAGCTGTGTGTTGGCTGCTGTGTGCAGTGTGATGTACTGGGAGAAGGGAAGAGCTTTCCTTTTTGTATGATTGGCAAGGATTTAGGGAGGGTGTGACCAGCATCTTTCCACAGAGAAATCTTAATCCACTCCCTTGTCAAAGTGGATAGCAGTGATCTAATCACTGATGGTAGGGATCAAATAGTGATCTGTTCAGCCTGGAGAAGAGAAGGCTCCAGGGAGACCTTAGAGCAGCCTTCCAGTACCTGAAAGGGCTCCAGGAGAGCTGGGGAGGGACTTCTGACAAGGGCTGGGAGTGACAGGATGAGGAACAATGGCTTTGAGCTGGGAGAGGGGTGAGTGAGACTGGATATGGGGAAGAAATTGTTGAGAGTGAGGGTGGTGAGACTCTGGCACAGGTTGCCCAGGGAGGCTGTGGCTGCCTCCTCCCTGGAGGTGTTGAAGGCCAGGCTGGATGAGGCCTTGAGCAAGCTGGGCTGGTGGGAGGTGTCCCTGCCCATGGCGGGGGTGGGGGTGGAGGGTTGGAACTGGATCATCTTTAAGCTCCTTTCCAACTCAAACCATTCAGTGGTTCTATGATCTCCAGCAAGCTGATAACTTAGAAGAGTATCATTTAGCCCATGGAGTCATCTTGCTGGTGGGGATAGTTTGTTTGGTGACATTGCCCAAGTGCAGCCTATCCATGCTCCTGGTGACCTGTTTTACAGGGCAGTAAATCACAGGTGGGGGAACACAATGAGACTGTGTTTTCAGCACACCCAAAGCCCCTCTGAGTTCTTGAGAGTGAGTGTATTGACTTAATCTTGTTAAGTTAAAATGTTCTACACCTTGTTCCTTCTTAGTCCCTGTGCCAGAAAAACCAATCTTTAAGGGGGGCAGATGGGGAATCCTGGTCCACAGCACTCAGAACTTCTGTCTGTGGCAGGAGAAATGATGCTAAAGTGGCCTGGTTGCTGGGTTTCATGTAGTTACAGCAGTGGCCTGCAAAGCCCCAGCTCACCTTGGTGTGGTGAACTGACTGATGATGGTCACAAGGGTGTTTGAGGGGGGGCTCTGGACCTGCTGAGCTGGTGGCCAGGTGAACACTCTGCAGGGATGTGGTGATGCTATGGATCAAGGAGAGAGCTGGAAAGCAAAGGTGGGGGAGGAAGGACAGAGGTGTCACCTACTGTGGTGTTGCTTTGCAGTTGGCAGAGGTGACATTTACGTGGCTGCAACTTGGTTTGTGTCTGTGTGTCAGCAGCAAAAAGCAGAAGCAGCATAGTTGGAGTGAGTTGGAGTTGGAGTGTTTAGGCTGAGAGTTATGAGTATGGAATGGGCTGCCCAGAGAAGTTCTCAGAATGGTCTGGGCTGGATGGGACCTCCAAAGCTCATCCAGTCCAAACCCCCTGCAGTCAGCAGGGACATCCTTAACTAGATCAGGTTGCCCAGAGCCCCGTCAAGCCTCACCTGGAATATCTCCAGGGGTGGGGCCTCAACCCTGGGCAACCTCTTCCAGTGTTCCACCACCCTCATGGTGCAGAACTTGTTCCTCACATCCAATCTCAATCTGCTCTGCCCTACTTTACATCCACTACTCCTAGTCCTGCCACTACAGGTCATCTTGTGCCTGGGAGTGTTTAAGACCAGGCTGGGTGAGGTCCTGAGCAAGCTGGGCTAGTGGGAGGTGTCCCTGCCCATGGCAGGAGGGTTGGAACTGGACGATCTTTAAGCTCCCTTCCATCTCAAGCCATTCCATGCTTACCTTTGCTGAATTACTGCTGCAGCATGGAGGGGGGCAAAGAAAAGCAGGCTCCCATCTCTCAGGGCCAGCTGTTTAAACATGTGACTGACAAGCTACCCACCTGCAGGGTGCAATAATCACTATTAATTTGTAACTTAGCACTGCTGCCGTTCCTCCTCGTCTTGGGGATAGCCACAATGTGCTGTGTCAATATTAACTAGTTGCTGACTTGTGCATAATCAGCACTTCAGTGCATTAAGAATTCAGTATCTTTTTGGACATTGAGCTCATGGAGTGATTAAAGTTGCTAATTATACATAAAAAAAAAAACCCAAACCAAACACTCCCCCCCCCAAACAAACAAACAGGCATGAATGCAGAACTTCTACCACCTCTGTGGGAAAGGTAAAGTGAAATAACAGAAGTTAAGAGGCTTCCCAGACACCTGCCTGGCAGCTACAGAGCAAAGCTTCCTGAGTACCTTTTCATAGAATCCTAGAATGGGTTGGGTTAGAAGGGACCTTAAAGATCATCCAGTTCCAGCCCCCCTGCCATGGGCAGGGACACCTCCCACCAGCCCAGGTTGCTCAAGGCCTCATCCAGCCTGGCCTTCAACACCTCCAGGGAGGAGGCAGCCACAGCCTCCCTGGGCAACCTGTGCCAATGCCTTACCACCCTCACTCAGCAATTTCTTTCTAGTCTCCCCTCTCACTCAGTCTCCCCTCTCACTCAGTCTCCCCTCTCACTCAGTCTCCCCTCTCACTCAGTCTCCCCTCTCACTCAGTCTCCCCTCTCACTCAGTCTCCCCTCTCACTCAGTCTCCCCTCTCACTCAGTCTCCCCTCTCACTCAGTCTCCCCTCTCACTCAGTCTCCCCTCTCACTCAGTCTCCCCTCTCACTCAGTCTCCCCTCTCACTGCCATTGTTCCTCATCCTGGCACTCCCAGCCCTTGTCAGAAGTCCTTCCCCAGCTCTCCTGGAGCCCCTTCAGGTAATGGAAGGCAGCTCTAAGGTCTCCCCAGAGCCATCTCCAGGCTGAACAGTGCCAGCTCTCTCAGCCTGTCCCCTCAGAGGAGGTTCTCCATCCTCTGCTCATCTCTGTGGCCTCCTCTGGACCCTCTCCAGCAGCTCCAGATCCTTCTTGTGCTGGGGCCCCAGAGCTGGAGGCAGTGCTGCAGGTGGGCTCTGAGCAGAGCAGAGGGGCAGAATCCCCTCCCTGTGCTGCTGCTCTCCCTGCTCTGGCTGCAGCTCAGCACACAGCTGCCTGCTGGGCTGCCAGGGACCATTGCTGGCTCCTGGGGAGTTTGTCCCTGTCAGCCCCTTCCAGTCCTTCTCAAGACTGCTCTCAAGTACGTTGCAAGGCTTGAGAGGAGCTGTTGTAGTGAGGATGATACAAGGCTGTATCAGATCAGTGTCTGCTTGGCTGATCTAATGAATGCCACAATATCACCTGCCTGTGCTCTCTCCCTGGTCCCCAAACCCTTTGCTAGGCCATCTGTTGGTGCCTTTGCACACACATTCCTGTTGGCACTTTGGGAACCTGATTGTTGTGCAAGTAGCAGAGGCTGTGCTTGTGGGGAGCAAATCTTGACTGAGCTGAACCTGAAGTGCTGTTAGTGAAGGGGTTTGTGGAAGGACAGTTTCAGCTCTGACCCTCCCAGAGGGCTGGTCAGGCTCAGAACACAGTTAGCTCTCCCTGCCTGCACTGTTAAAGCCCTTTCCCTTCCTGCAGGTGCCTGCTTCCCTTGCTGCTGGTGGATGAGAGGTGTGGTCTCATGAGTTGGGTGAGGGTCTAGCATCTGTGCTCTGGGTGGTGTGGCTGGGAAAATGCTGCTCAATCCTGTGGGCCCTGTGAGAAGGGACAGCTCAGGTGACAGTGCCTAGATGGCTGTACTCACCTCCAGCTGTGTGACTGACTTTGGTCAGGCTTTGGCACAGGCTGCCAATGGGAGGTGGTGGAGTCCCCATCCCTGGGGGTGAAACCTGTGGCCATGGCACTTGGGGCCGTGGTTGTGTGGCCATGGTTGTGCTGTGTAGGGGGTTGGACTGGGTGATCTTAGAGGCCTTTTGCAACCTGAACGCTTCTAGATTCTATGACTGCTGCCCCTGGAGTGTGCTACTCAGGCTGCCCAGGGAGGTGGTGGAAGCCTCCTGCCTGGAGGTGTTTGCAGCCAGGCTGGCTGTGGCTGTGAGCAACCTGCTGTGGTGTGAGGTGTCCCTGGCCATGGCAGGGGGTTGGAACTGGCTGAGCCTTGAGGTCCCTTCCGCCCTGTCAATTCTATGATTCTACTCTTGCATGCCCTGCTCCATCCAAACACTGGCTTATGGATTTATTGGATGGCAGGGGATTAAAAATAGGTATCCCTGTGGTGTGGTCTGTGCTGGGAGTGGATATGGGCTGGATGGTGCTCAAAGGGAGCAGCATCTGTTACACCTTCAGTCTTAGCAGCTGCCTATTCCATGCTCTTCAATGCTGAAGTTGTAGGTGATGAGCCAGGCTTTCCTGTCCATCCTCACTAGTGGTTCCTGCCCTGGATGTTCTTCCTGCCTCCAGGTCAGCTTTTTCTGAAGTGGAGACTTGGATAGTGTCTCTCCATCATGTTCTGCTGTGAGATTCCCTTGGGGTGCTGCAGCACAGCCTGTGACAAGGCTCCTGGTTTGTGCAGATCCCTTTGCTGAGTGAAGGGCAAAGTTAGGTGTAGATTTCACAGAGTCACAGAAGGTTAGGGGCTGGAAGGGACCTCAAAAGCTCATCCAGTCCAACCCCCTGCCACAGCAGAGTCACCTAGAGCAGCTCACACAGGAACACAGCCAGGTGGGGTTGGAATATCTCCTGAGAGGGAGACTCCACAGCCCCCCTGGGCAGCCTGCTCCAGGGCTCTGGCACCCTCACAGGGACAAAATGTTTCCTCCTGTGTCCATGGCACTTCCTCTGCCTCAGCTTCCACCACTGCCCCTTGTGCTGGCATTGGGCAGCACCCAGCAGAGCCTGGCTCCAGCCTGTGGGCACTCACCCTGCACAGCTTTAGCAACAGCAAGGAGCTCACCCTCAGGCTCCTCTTCCTCCTCCTCCTCTCCAAGCTCCATAGCCCTCAGCTCCCTCAGGCTCTCCTCCTGAGGAAGATGTTCCACTGCCTGCAGCATCTTTGTGGCTCTGTGCTGGACTCTCTCCAGCAGTTCCCTGAGCTCCTTCTTGAGCTGAGGGCCCCAGAACTGGACACAATATTCCAGCTATGGCCTCAGCAGGGCAGAGCAGAGGGGCAGGAGAACCTCTCTGACCTACTGACCCCAGCCCTTCTGATCCACCCCAGGCTGCCCTTGGCCTTCTTGGCCACCAGAGCACATTGCTGGCTCATGGCCAACCTCCCAGGTTCTTTTCCTCTGCTTTACCAGCAAGCAGCAGCAGCCTGACTGGGTGGCATTGTGCCATCAGCTTGGGGACAGGGAATCCCAGGTGCCAGAAGCCCTCCTGCCCCATCTCACTATGCTGCAGCCCTCAGCCTACCCAGTCTCCCTTGGCACAGGGCACCAGCACGCCTCCCAGGGTGGGTGTGCTGTGGCACTGGGCTCATGCTTCTTTGGAGGGTGATGGATGCCCACCCTTGTCACTGATGATCAAAGAGATCATCTGAGTACAGCCAGAAGATGTGACTGTGTGGCTGCAGACCCCAGCCCTGGGCAGCAGGAGCTGTGAGAGGTTTCATGTGTTTGGTGTGCCCCTGTGTGACCTGCCAGCTGCTGTATGAGCAACAGAATGTGGAGAGTCACAGAACTGACCAGGCTGGAAAAGACCTCAGAGATCATCAAGTCCAACCTAATACCTAACACCTCCTGACAACTAAACCATGGCTCCAAGTGCCACATCCAATTCCTTTTTGAACACCTCCCTGGGCAGCACATTCCCATGGCCAATCTCTCTGTCTGGAAAGATCTTTCTCCTCACCTCCAGCCTAAACCTCCCCTGGCACAGCTTGGGACTGTGTCGTCTTATTTTGGTGCTGCTTGCCTGGGAGAAGAGACCAACCCCCACCTGGCTACAACCTCCCTTCAGGGAGTTGTACAGAACAATAAGGTCTCCCCTGAGCCTCCTCTTCTCCAGTTAAGCAACTCCAGATTGACCCCAGAGTCGCTGGAGCTGGATGGAGAGGGGTGGGAGGAGAGGACATGGCCTCCTGCCCTCTGCTAACACCACACTGTTTCATGGAGCCATAGAATGGGCTGGGGTGGAAGTGACTTCCAAAGCTCACCCAGTCCAATCTCCCTGCAGTCAGCAGGGACATCCCCAACTAGATCAGGTTGCCCAGGGCCTCACTGAGCCTCATCTTGCATATCTCCAGGGATGGGACCACAACCACCTCCCTGGGCAACCTGTTTCAGTGTTCCACCACCCTCCTGGTGCAGAACTTGTTCCTAACATCCAATCTAAACCTGCTCTGCTATAGCTTGAAGCCATTGCCTCTCGTCCTGTTTGCCCTGGGAGTGGTGGCATTGGAGGTCAGTGAGCTGTTCCCTGTGGTGTGCCAGCCTGATGTCATAGCTCTTAGCAGGCAGGGCTGGCTGCTGTGCCTGGTCTACCCTCTTTGGGCAGGTCTGTTCCCATCAGAGGGGTGTGGACCTCCTTGGACAGGATGCTGAGCTGAGCTGTGCTGGCCAGTCCTGTGCCCAGCCAGTACACTCAGTCACTGTGGCATCTGCTGCCCCCTGGGAATCTGCCATCTGTTGGCTTTTTTTGGTGATAGATGAAGTGTGCCAAGAGTGACCAGCAAGTCCTGCCTGCCTCACATGGGAGGCTGAGGTCATCTGTGGCTCCTCTGGCACCTCATCTTTTACCTTGGGCCTCTCTGGATTAACACTTTGGCTGCTGCAGGCTAGTTTGGTCACTGGTAGTGTGTGAGTGGTGCAGGCTCACAGGATGTTAGGGGTTGGAAGGGACCTCCAGAGATCATCCAGTCCAAACCCCCTGACAGAGCAGGAGCACATAAGGAGGAGGTAGCCTCTGTGTGCCCAGGAGAGCTGGAGCCATTGAGAGCTGCTTTCCCCCTTCTGCTTGTTGTTCTGGCTGCTTCCTCTTCATCTCTACCTTCCATCAGCCATGAGGGCCCCTGCTGCCCATGGAAATGCAGCCTTCCTAGCAGGTGGGCTGCTTGCCTTCTTTGGAATCATGGAATTGGTTGGAAAAGCCCTTGTGGTGGGTTGAAGATTTCCCTCCTCCTCCCCCAGCATTAACTTTGCCAGACCAACTCAGCTAGCAGCACATGAAGCTGTGTTCACAAACCAGACCTCCCCTCCCCAGTGGAATGCAATGAATGTGTACAAAATATCCAGGACTGACAATATTAGACACATATTTACAATTAGCAACCTGGTCAGAGAGCAGGGAAGCTGTTCCCCTGCCCCCCCTCCCCCCGTCCCACAAGAGAGAGAGAAGCAGACAGAAAGCAGTGAGTTAGACTTAACTAAGCAGCTCAGCCAAGGCCAGCTGACAAGCAGGTTAATCTCTCCTGAGTGAAGCAAAACAGCAGAGATCAGGAGAGAAGAAGAGAATTGGTTAGGTACAGCCCTTCCTGTTCTAGATATGTACCCAATGCATTTGTTTAGAATAGTCTTTTGTTTCCCTTCTCACACCCAGTAGTGATTGATTTATTTATGGCTTTCTACTTTGCTGCTCAAAATCTGTAGCTAAATTGTAAAGGCATAGCCTAAAACCACCACAGCCCTCTTGAGAGCATCAGTTCTCAGTTGTCAGCCTAACACCACTGTGGCCATTAAACCCTGGCCCCAGCTGCCATGGCCACATCTTGAACCCCTCCAGGGATGGGGACTCCACCACCTCCCTGGGCAGCCTGTGCCAATCCCTGACCACTCTTGCACCAAAGACATTTTTCCTCATCTCCAACCTAACCCTCCCCTGGTGCAACTTGAGGCCATCTGCTCTCCTCCTATCACCTGAGTTTAGGGAGAAGAGTCCAACCCCCACCTCACTGCAACCTCTTCTCAGGGAGCTGTAGAGAGCAATGAGGTCTCCCCTCAGCCTCACAGTATCACTAAGGTTGGAAGAGACCTCAAAGATCATCAAGTCCAACCTGTCACCACAGACCTCATGACTAGACCATGGCACCAAATGCCACATCCAGTCCCCTCTTGAACACCTCCAGGGATGAGGACTCCACCACCTCCCTGGGCAGCACATCCCAATGACGAATGACTCTCAGTGAAGAACTTTCTCCTCACCTCCAGCCTAAACTTCCCCTGGCACAGCTTGAGACTGTGTCCTCTTGTTCTGGTGCTGGTTGCCTGGGAGAAGACACCAACCCCCTCCTGGCTACAACCTCCCTTCAGGGAGTTGGAGAGAGCAATGAGGTCTCCCCTGAGCCTCCTCTTCTCCAGGCTAAGCAACTGCAGCTCCCTCAGCCTCTCCTCACAGGGCTGTGCTCCAGACCCCTCCCCAGCTTTCTTGCCCTTCTCTGGACACCTTCAAGTGTCTCAATGTCCTTAAACTGAGGGGCCCAGAACTGGACACAGGACTCAAGGTGTGGCTTCCTCTCCTCCTGGCTGAACACCCCCTGCTCCCTCAGCTGCTCCTCCCCAGCCCTCTTCTCCAGACCCTTCCCCAGCTTTGTTGCCCTTCTCTGGACCTGCTCCAGCTCCTCAATGTCCTTCTTGGAGTGAGCAGCCCAAAACTGAACCCAGGACTCAAGGTGTGGCCTCTTTAGTGCTGAGTCCAGGGGGTCAGTCTCTGTTCTGCTCCTGCTGACCACACCATTGCTGATCCAGGCCAGGCTGCTGGTGGCTGCCTTGGCCTCCTGGGCACACCCTGGCTCCCGTTCAGCTGCTATCAACCAGCACCCCAAGATCCTTTTCTGCCAGGCAAGTTTCTTTGTGTGCCCCAGTGCCAGCTGTCCCATGCTGTCCCAAAGCCCTCTGCTGTGGGTTGATGTCCATATTCCTGAGGGTGACTTGCCTGCTCCTGCAGCATCCAGACTGTCCCTGTGGGGTGCAGCAGTCTGTGCTCTGCTGACATTTGGGAACTGGTATGGAGGAGATGAAAGAACAATTGGTTTGAGCTGCATCTGGGGATGTGGGGGGCAAGACAACTGTTTGAAAGGGGGAGCTGCAGCTGGGGCTGCTGCTGCTGTCAATCCATATGGGCCAGATGCTTCTAACCAGCCTCCTTGTCTCATTTCCTTCTGTGAAATGCTTGCAGCTGTTTCTCCTGCTTCTTCAGTAGGCTTGGGGTTTTTTTTTTTGGGTTCCTGTAGAGAGTGATAGCTCACAGATGCTGCTGGGAGTTCCCACTGCATAGATGGGAAGAGACTCTGCTAATCTTCAGGAGAATAGAACAGCACAGAATTAACCAGGTTGGAAAAGAGCTCAGAGATCACAGTATCACCAAGGTTGGAAGAGAACTCAAAGATCATCGAGTCCAACCTGTCACCACAGACCTCATGACTAGACCATGGCACCAAGTGCCACATCCAATCCCCTCTTGAACACCTCCAGTGATGGGGACTCCACCACCTCCCTGGGCAACACATCCCAATGATGAACGACTCTCTCAATGAAGAACTTTCTCCTCACCTCCAGCCTAAACTTCCCCTGGCACAGCTTGAGACTGTGTCCTCTTGTTCTGGTGCTGCTTGCCTGGGAGAAGAGACCAACCCCCCATCTGGCTACAATCCCCCTTCAGGTAGTTGTAGAGAGCAATGAGGTCTCCCCTGAGCCTCCTCTTCTCCAGGCTAAGCAACCCCAGCTCCCTCAGCCTCTCCTCACAGGGCTGTGCTCAAGGCCTCTCCCCAGCCTTGTTGCCCTTCTCTGGACACCTTCAAGTCTCTCAATGTCCTTCTTAAACTGAGGGGCCCAGAACTGGACACAGGACTCAAGGTGTGGCCTAACCAGTGCTGAGCACAGGGCACAATGACCTCCCTGCTCCTGCTGGCCACACTGTTCCTGATGCAGGCCAGGATGCCCTTGGCCTTCTTGGCCCCCTGGGCACACTGCTGGCTCATGTTTGGGCAGCTGTCAATCAGCACCCCCAGGTCCCTCTCTGTTTGGCAGCTCTCAGCTACTCTGACCCCAGCCTGTAGCTCTGCATGGGGTTGCTGTGGCCAATGTGCAGCACCTGGCACTTGGACTGGTTGGGTGCTGTCCTGTTGGACTCTGCCCATCTGTCCAGTTGGTCAAGGTCCCTCTGCAGAGCCCTTCTGCCCTCTAACTGACCAACATCAGCTCCCAGCTTGCTGTGATCTGCAAATTTGCTGATGACTGACTCAATCCCCTCATCCAGATCATCAATGAAGATGTTAAAGAGGATGGGGCCCAGTACTGATCCCTGGGGGACACCACTGGTGCCTGGCTGCCAGCTGGCTGTGGCACCATTCACCACCACTCTCTGGGCTCAGCCTCCAGCCAGTTCCTAACCCAGCACAGAGTGCTGCTGTCCAAGCCATGGGCTGACAGCTTGGCCAAGTCCATCAAGTCCATCCTATCCCCTTCCCCTATAGAAGGGGAAGAATGGAGCAGGTTTTGACCAGGGGCAGCCCAAGGTAAGACCTCCTTTGCCCAGGTGCATCAGCCCCATCATCTCCCCCATCACCCCTGTCTCTTGTCTGCTGAGATGTCTGAAGCTAGCACAAAGCTTCCAACAGTTCTGGAGGTGGAGCAGAAGAGACACAGCTCTTAATTCACAGAACACAGAGAATCAACCAGGTTGGAAAAGACCTCAGAGATCATCAAGGCCAACCTATCACCCAGCACCATCCCATCAACTAAACCATGGCTCCAAGCACCCCCATCCAGTCTCTTCTTGAGCACCTCCAGTGCTGGTGACATTTGCCTGCTGGCTGTTTCAGCACTTCTGCCTTTTTAAAGACCAGCTGATCATATCTGGGGGGTTGAGCAGGTGACCTTTGAAGGTCCTTTCCAATCCAAACTGTTGTATGATTCTGATATCTTTCTTTATTGTCTTAAGTCACAGAGAGCACATTTCAATGCTCATCTCTGAAGCTGACCCTCATTTCTCTGTGCTGAGGAAAGAGCAGAGAGGCTTCCAGTATCTCTTTTCACCTTGAAGATACTTTGTGTGACAACACCTGAGTGATCCAGGACTGCCCTCAGTGAGGGAAGGGAGAGCACTGGTAACTGTTGCTGTCACTTGTGGGTGTAACAAGGATGGAAGAAGTAGTGTTGGCCATGGCCTGGTGTTAAGAGGTGTTCCCCATCCAATCTGGCTGCTGTGCTTATAAAGTTTGGGTTGAACTCCACAGCATTGCTTAGATGTTTGCCTTTTTCCTAAGAAGTCTATCACCAGAGTCACTTCCAGGCTGGGAGAGTTGGGGCTGTTCAGGCTGGAGAAGAGAAGGCTTCAGAGAGACCTCAGAGCAGCCTTGCAGTACCTGAAGGGGCTCCAGAAGAGCTGGGGAGGGACTTGTGACAAGGGCTGGGAGTGCCAGGATGAGGGACAATGGAGCAGAGGGGCAGAATCCCCTCCCTGGCCCTGCTGGCTCTGCTTTTCTTGCTGCAGCCCAGGCTCTGCTTGGCTCTCTGGGCTGCAAGTGCTCACTGCTGGCTCCTCTTGAGCTTCCCCTCCCCCAGCACCCCCAAGGCCTTTTCTTCAGAGCTGCTGTTGAGCTTCCCCTCCCCCAGCACCCCCAAGGCCTTTTCTTCAGGGCTGCTCTCAAGCCAGTCCCTGCCCAGCCTGTGTCAGTGCCTGGGATTGCCCTGCCCCAGCTGCAGGACCTTGCCCTTGGTCTTGTTGAACCTCCTGAGGTTGTCCTGGGCCCAGCTCTGCAGCCTGCCCAGATGCCTCTGGATGGATCCTTCCCTCCAGCTGTCAGCAGCACCACACAGCTTGGTGCTGAGGCTGCCTCAGTGCCACTGTCCAGGTCACCACCCAAGATGTTAACCAAGCCTGGTCCCAGCACTGATCCTGAGGGACTCCACTTGGCCATGGACCATTGACAGCCACTCTCTGGCTGTGGCCATCAAGCCAGTTCTGTACCCACTGAATGGTTCATCCATGGAAGCATCCTGCACCAGCTTGGAGACCAGGATGTGGTGCTTGCAGCTGCCCAGTGTCCATGGAGGAGAGTTGCTGCAGTATCAGGAGGTCCCTGCAGCATCCCAGTCCCCTGGGCAGGGAAGCAGAGCAACCTCAGGCTTTAGCAGTCAGCAGGGACTTGCTCCCCTCCCTGCTTTGCCCTGGGCAGAGTGGCTGCCCTGGGCAGGCCCAGCACACAGCTTGGTGCTGAGGCTGCCTCAATGCACCCACCAAGATGTTCAACAAGCCTGGTCCCAGTCTCTCTAACTCTCCTGGGGCTCTACTCTTCTCAGCCCATGTTCTAAATGATGCTTTAGAAATTGCTGCAGGAAATGGACAATAAAGTCACTCTGCTGTTCTTTGGAGCAAAGTGCACAGGATCGGTCTTGCCCTTCCCTCCATTCACTTTTCATAGCCTCCTTTGTTTTTCACTTATATATCTTTTTTTATTCTAAATTCCTCCCCTCCTCAAAATAGATCCAGCAGCAGCAGCCTGCAAGGAAAGGCTGCCAGGAGTTGGTCTTGTGGATTATAGTTGGCCTGCTTGGAGCCTGACCCCACCCTACGTAGGCTTGGATTAAAAATAGCCTTTCTTCTCAGCAGGCTGAAAACCCTCCACAGCATGGGCATGGTGTGGTCCCTTGGGGAGGTTGGCAGCCACAGGAAGCCCTTCAGCTATGGAATACCTCAGAAAAAGTCTGTTTCTGCTAGTTCAGGCAGAAGGGCTGAGGTGGCTGGTGCTGGGGAGGTGTGCAGCCAAGTGTCTGACTGCAGCACAGGAGGCAAATCCCAGCCTGGGCTGCAGCCACAGCAGTGCTGCCAGCAGATCCACAGAGGTGCTTGTGCCACTTTTGCTCTGCTCTGCTGAGACCTCACCTGGAGTACTGCATCCAGGTGTGGAGCCCTCAACACAGGAAGGACCTGGAGCTGATGGAGAGGGTCCAGAGGAGGCCACGAAAATGCTCAGGGGGTTGGAGCAGCTCTGCTGTGAGGACAGGCTGAGGGAGCTGGGGGTGTTCAGCCTGGAGAAGAGAAGGCTCTGGGGAGACCTAGTAGCAGCCTGCAGCACCTGAAGGGGACTGCAAGAAGGATGGAGAGAGACTTTGCAAAGGCCTGCAGGGACAGGACCAGGGACAATAGCTTTAAGCTGGAGAAGAGGAGATTGAGATTGGATGTGAGGGACAAGTTCTTTAGTATGAGGATGGTGGAACACTGGAACAGGTTGCCCAGGGAGGTGGTTGAGGCTCCATGCCTGGAGATATTCAAGGTGAGGTTGAACAGGGCTCTGGGCAACCTGATCTAGTGGAGGATGTCCCTGCTGAGTGCAGGGCATTGCACTGGCTGAGCTTTGGAGGTCCCTTCTGGCCTGGACCATTCTATGACTGTCAGCCCTGTAGTTATTGTAGATACTAAGGCAAGGATCTGAAAGGGTTGAAAACTGTAGACTGCAGTGCCCTGGAAAGAGTCCTGGTCTGTCCTTAGTGGGAAGAGTTGGCTGGCTGGGGTAAAGAGATGAGTGGATGCTGTGCCTCCAGGGCAGGAAGCAGTCAAGGCCTTTGTTGGTTTCTTGAATGCCCATCTGGGCTTAGGCAGCTGTTCAGAATGCACTGGCAGAAGCTCTTATGCTTCAGCACCTGTGATGGTAACATCTTGGTGCAATGGCAGGGTGGTGCCTTCTGTGCTGCCACTGCCCAGTGCTGGCTCCTGTCCAGCTTCTCCCCTGTCAGCACCCCCAAGTCCATCTCTGCAGGGCTGCTCTCTATCTCAGCATCCCTCAGGCTGGATTGATATTGTGGGCTGCCTGAACCCAGGTGCAGGACCTTGCACTTTGCCTTTCTGAACCTCATGAGGTTCTCCTGAGCCCAGTTCTCAGGCTGGTGCCTGGTACAAGGACCCTGAGGCTCTGCTCACTTGGGGAAGTGTTTAGGGATGGAGGAGGTCCCTGGTTGGGGAGGTGCATCCACGAAGTCCAGGAGACTCATAGATCCTTAGCTTCATGAAGGATAGAGCTCTGGCCAGCTGAAAATGGAGGCAAATGCTTCCTATTGCTGCTCTGCTACCTGGCTGTGTGAGCTTGGCAGGGAGCTGGGTGAGGATGGGTGCTGCTCTGGTGGCTGGAGGTCTTGCACTCTTGGAGAGATAGCAATCCTGGCCTGAAAAGACAGCCTTTGGGCTTCTTGCCCTCATGCTGACCAGTGTTTTGGTGCCTGGCAAGAGCAGCAACACCATGAGGCTACTCCAGGCAGTAGGCTGCCAGCTTGAGTACATCCCAGCTCAGGTGCTGCCAGGAGGTGAACAAGGGCTGGGAGACTGCTCCTGCCCCACATCCTGCCCAGACCTGAGCTGCACACTCCTCCCCCTCCTTATAGAACAGGAAAAACCATTAAGGGCAAGAGGTTGAGTGGTGTAGTGATCTCATTCTCCCACTGCCTATTGGAAAAGCCAAACCTCAAACCCAAGACTTGTCAGAGAAGTCTGAGTGGCTGGCCTTGGGGGAGGAGGAGGGAAGAGTTGAGTGTCTCCTTGCTCTGGGCATCTGGCCTCTGCTCCATGAATCTCAACTGTTGACTTCCTGTGTTGTTTAATTTGTTTTCCACTGTTCCTGGCCATGCTTGTGTGAGGCAGCAAGGAGTTTTACAGGAGGCAGCAGATGCCAGCCCCTCGCAGGCTGCTGCCTGCTCTGGGGAGGAAGGCAGCCTGCAGCTCAGCTGGGATCAGGGAATCACACAATGCATTGGGTTGGAAAGGAACCTTGAAGGTCATCTTGTCCACCCCCACTGCACTCAGCAGGAACACCTCCAGCTAGATCAGGTTGCTCAGGGGCCTGTCAAGTTTGACCTTGAATGGCTCCTCAAGCACCTCCCTGGGCAGCCTGTGCCAGTGTCTCCCCAGCCTCCCTGTGCAGAACTTCCTCCTGATGTCCAACCTACCTCTGCCCTGCTCCAGCTTCAAACCATTGCCCCTTGTCCTGTCCCCTCAGCCCCTTCTGAACAGTCCCTCCCCAGCCTGTAAATGTAGTTCTGAGGTCCCCCTGGAGTCGTCTTTTCTCTGGGCTGAACAGCCCCAGCTCTCCCAGCCTGTCTGTGTAGGGGAGGTGCTCCAGCCCTCTGATCATCTTCATGGCTGTCCTCTGGGCCCACTGCAGCAGGTCCATATCCCTCCTGTGTTGGGGGCCACAGTGCTGGATACAGTACTCCAGTTGAGGTCTCATCAGGATCCCTCTCTCCAGCTCTGGCCACACTGCTTTGGATGCAGCCCAGGCTGCCCTTGGCCTTCTGTGCTGCCAGTGCCCATTGCTGGCTCCTGTCCAACTTCTCCCCCATCAGCACCCCCAAGTCCACCTCTGCAGGGCTGCTCTCAACCTCAGCATCCCTCAGCCTGGATTCATCTTGAGGGCTGCCTTGACACAGGTGCAGGACCTTGCACTTTGCCTTATTGAACCTCATGAGGTTCTCCTGAGCCTAGTTCTCAAGCCCATCTAGGTCCATCTGGATGGCATCCTGCCCGTCAGTCTTGTCAGCAGCACCAGCAAACCTGCTGAGGGTGCAGAGGGATGTGGCAGCAGGCAGTGCTGCCTGGTGAGGGAAGCCCCAGGCTCAGCCATGAGCCCCTGGGTCTGCAGGGCTGGAGTGGGAACAAAGGAGCAGGGCAGGAAGAGGGCAGGGAGCCTCTGCCTGTTGCCTGCTCCCCAACTGTTTATGCCTGGCCTGCTCTGTGGGCCTGGAGCAGTGCATAGAATTGTCAGGGTTGGAAGGGACCTCAAGGCTCATCCAGTCCCAACCCCCCTGCCATGGGTAGGGACACCTCACACCACAGCAGGTTGCTCACAGCCACCTCCAGCCTGGCTGCAAACACCTCCAGGCAGGAGGCTTCCCCCACCTCCCTGGGCAACCTGTGCCAGGCTCCCACCACCCTCATGGGGAACAACTTCTTCCTCACATCCAATCTCAATCCCCCCATTTCTAGTTTTGCTCCATCCCTCCCTGACACCCTCAGAAGTCCCTCCCCAGCTTTCCTATAGCCCCCTTCAGATCCTGGAAGGCCACAATTAGGTCTCCTGGGAGCCTTCTCCTCTCCAGCCTGCACAACCCCAACTCCCTCAGTCTGTCCTCATAGCAGAGCAGCTCCAGCCCTCTGCTCCTCCTCGTGGCCCTTCTCTGGACACCTTCCAGCACCTCCAGATCCTTCCTGTATGTGGATTTGTTGATCTCTGAAATGCCTTTTTCCTTTCATTTTTTTTTCTTTTGCAGACTCTGCCTTGGCCTCTTCGGTTTCTGTTTCTCCCATTCTAGGCCAGGCTGTATAAAGGCTTGCTGTGAAATATTACCTCTTCCACAAACCTTTGTAAACAGCCATGAAATTGGCTGTAGAAGAACACTAGAAGGATTAATTTTCCTCCCTCCTCCTAAAGCTTGGGGACAGAGCCTCCAGGCTTTGCCTACTTCAGCTGCATGTTTTCCCTTCAGCTGCAAGTCAAGGGGCTGTTTGTTCATATCTCAACTTCTCAAAGTGGAAAAACTGACTCCTGCAGTTATGGCTGCTACAGGCCCCTTTTTTTTGAGTGGTTTTTTTGGTGTGGGTTTTTTTTTTTTGCTAGAGGAAACTAAATTTTTCTAGGGGGGGGTGAGGGGGGAAATGCTAGCCAGGCTGGTTTGAAAAGTAATATAAATACAGGAACATCAATAAGGCAGTGTGAGCTGTTGCCCACAGCAGGGTCAAGGTAAGACAAGGAGAGTCCTGCAAAGCAGAAAGAAGCCAATCAAGAAGAAAGCTTGGGAGGGACTTTTTTAAGGCCAGGCTGGATGTGGCTGTGAGCAACCTGCTGTAGTGTGAGGTGTCCCAGCCCGTGGCAAGGGAAGGGGGTTGGAAGTGGCTGATCCTTGAGGTCCCTTCCAACCCTGACAGTTCTGTGATTCTATGAATCTGATAGTCTGGGGGAGGAGGGAGACTGAGGAGCATCAGAAGTGCTGCTGTCCTGTGTCGGTGCTGCACTTCGCAGGTGCTGCAGGAGGCTGTGCTCCAGGGAGGTGCTGTGCTTGGCAGGAGGTGTTGGTGACCTCTGGGGCACTAACTGGAGGTGGCTCACCTGTGACATGCAGTAGATGATCCTGCCCTTGACCTCAGTCCTGTTAATGCAGCTCCTGCCAGATAGTCCTTGGCTGGAACTGCTTCAGCTTCCTTGGCTCCAGATGGTGGGGAGGCTGTTTTGCTAGGGGAAAAAGAAAAAGACCAAAAAACTCGAGGAATTAATTGTAGAGCTCTAGGGATATCCTCTTGGACTCCAGCTGCAATTGTTGTGTCTTGTGGGGGTGATAGGAAATGAAGCTTAAGCAAGATCCCCTTTGTTCTCCCTGGCCTTTTGTTCTCCTGAAGGTCAGCATGTGAGAAGCCTTTGGATCCTAGAAGGAAGAGGGGAAGGCAGGCAGCAGCTCTGCACTTGATTGCTGTATGTGGGAGTAATTTGTTGTCAATATGTCAGAGATTACATTGAAGCTCTCCAGAGTTCCATGCACAAGAGGTTGAAGGTCTTGAATGAGAGAAGCTTGTAGGCTCTCTGGGTGAGGTGGAAGGGGATGTGCAGTGTGATGGTGTTTGGTGGAACAAGGTTGCACTGTTACCTGGGTGCCACTGATAATCTTCCTTGCCTGTTGTGTTGGACTCTAAAAACTACAGCTAAGTCCCTGCTTTCCTACATGCTCCTTCCCTCAAAGTGTCATAGAATTGTTTGGGTTGGAAAAGATCTCTAAGATCACCCAGTCCAACCATCAACCCAACACCCCCATGGCCTCCAAACCATGGACCCAAGTGCCATGGCCACAGGTTTCTTGAACCCCTCCAAGGATGGGGACTCCACCACCTCCCTGGGCAGCCTGTGCCAATCCCTGACCACTCTTGCACCAAAGGAATTGCTCTTAATGTCCAACCTGTCTCCCCTGGCACAATTGTATCCTCTGGATAAGGTGGAAGGGGATGTGCAGTGTGTTGCTGTTGGATGGAACAAGGTTACACTGGCACCTGTGTGCCACTGATAATCTTCTTCCCTGCCTGTGGTGTTGGAATCTGAAAACCACAGCTAAGCTTCTCTCCATGCTCTTTCCCTCAAAGTATCATAGAATTGTTTGGGTTGGAAAAGCCCTCCAAGATCACCCAGTCCAACCAGCAACCCAACACCACCATGGCCCCCAGTGCCATGGCCACAGGTTTCTTGACCACCTCCAGGGATGGGGACTCCACCACCTCCCAGGGCAGCCTGTGCATCAATCCCTGACCACTCTTGCAGCAGAGACATTTTCCTCATCTCCAGCCTAACCCTCCCCTGGCACAACTTCAGGCCATTGCCTCTCCTCTTCTCACCTGATCAGAGGGAGAAGAGACCCAGCCCCATCTCAGCACAACCTCCTTTGCAGCTTGGCATCACAGCAAGGTGTGGTCCTGCTTCTGCAGGCTGGAAGCACTGCAGAGCACTGCACTGGTGCTGCACTGAGGGCTGCACTTTGTGCATCAGTGGTTCTGCTTCCTGAGAGCCTTCCACCAATGATGTCCCCAGCAGCTTCCAACAGAGCTTGGAGACTGCAGCCCTTTGGGTTACCACATCTGTAGCAGCATGTGACTTCCTAAATCTGATCAGGGTTTGGGTTGGTTTTGGTTTGGGGTTTTTTATGCTGTTGGTTTTGAAATGTTTGCATTGCTCTTGGCCCCACTGCTGCTGCAGTGTGCAGAGTACTGTCCCAGCCTGGCTGCAGAAGCTCACTGCTGCCAGCACTGCTCTGCTGACACCACACCTGAAGCCTCACCTGCCTCCAGGTCTGGGGCCCCCAGCACAAGAAGGACCTGGAGCTGCTGGAGAGGGTCCAGAGGAGGCCACCAAGATGATGAGAGGGCTGCAGAACCTTCCCTGTGGGAACAGGCTGGGAGAAGTGGGGCTGTTGAGCCTGGAGAAGAGAAGGCTCCAGGGAGAACTTGGAGCAGCTTTCCAGTACCTGAAGGGGCTCCAGGAGAGCTGGGGAGGGACTTGTGACAAGGGCTGGGAGTGCCAGGATGAGGAGCAATGGCTTTGATCTGGGAGAGGGGAGATTGAGACTGGGGATGAGGAAGAAATCCTTTAGAGTGAGGGTGGGGAGAGACTGGCACAGGTTGCCCAGGGAGGTGGTGGAAGCCTCATGCCTGGAGGTTTTTTAAGGCCAGGCTGGATGTGGCTGTAAGCAACCTGATCTAGTGTGAGATGTCCCTGCCCATGGCAGGGGGCCTGGAACTGGATGATCCTTGAGGTCCTTCCAACCCTGACAGTTCTGTGATTCTTATTCAAAATGTTGTTTTCAGAAGGCCCAGCTTCCCCTCTCTCTTCACATGGAAAGGTGAATCCTACCTAAGTGAGGATTCAGAATCCTGAGCCTTGCTTCCCTGAACACATCTGTAAAAGTATTTCCATTTGCTCCCTACTGACCTCATCTGAAGGGCTGCTCGCTCAGAAACAAAACCAGGAGCAAACCTTCTCCCTGCTGATCTGCACACCACCCCCACCACTCAACACAGGGTAACTCCACAAACACCTCCACCACCCTGTGCACCCCCTGGAACACCTCTCACCATCCATTCTTGGAGGCCAGACCCCCTGTGCAGCACTCAGGAAGCAAAAGCTTTTTGGCATTGCTGGTTTGCAGCTCTCTTCCTCTTGTTTCTGTGACCAGGTGGAGACAAGTACCTTGTTCTGTGCTGGGTCAGGGGAATGGTTACCTACAGGATCGGTAGAGCAGTATTTTTATGTACATAACACTGCAGCTGCTTAGAGGTTAGAGCAGGAGTCAAGCACTGGCTTAAGCCAAGGAAAGCAGCAGCAGGCTGGAGCATCAGCCCTGGAGTATCATAGGTCAGGGCTGGAAGGGACCTCAAGGATCAGCCAGTTCCAACCCCCCTGCCATGGGCAGGGGCACCTCACACTAGATCAGGTTGCTCAGAGCCACATCCAAGCCTTAAAAACCTCCAGGGATGAGGCTTCCACCACCTCCCTGGGCAACCTGTGCCAGGCTCTCACCACCCTCTGCCTGCTCCTCACCACCCTGCTGCAGAGGCTGTGAGGCAGGAGAGCATCCCAGCCTGTCCCTGCCACGAGACACAGCATCCTGGAGTCTCAAAACCACAGCCCTGCTCCAAACCCAAACAAGGCTCCACAGCCCCTCCCCAGCTGATTAGGAGCACAAAGCTGCAGTGGCAGCACAAACAGGAGCCAGGATTTATGATTTCTTTTTTAACCCAGCCATTGTTTACCAAGCAATCCAGCTCCACAAAATCTGAATGCCAATTACAGGGATGGGTAATTCCTTGAATTTAAGTTTCCACTTGGTTGGAGCTGTTCTGGACAGGCTGAAGACTTTGGTGCTCCTCCAGCAGTTTTGTCTGCTGGGAGAGGCTACGCTGAGCTCTTCTAGAAAGACAGGGACAGCGACTGGGAAAAGTCATGGCACTCATTCACCAGCCCCAACCTTGCCAGAAGGGCAGAGTCAAAGGCAGCAAGTTCAGCCCTACTGTTTGTGAAAGCAAAGACAGGCGTCAGCCCTGTGGCATTGGGTGGCCAGTGGCAGAAGCAGACCAGGAATCCCCCTCTGCTGCCACTCTGAGCACAGCCAGTCAAGCACAAGTCATAGAATGGTTTGGGTTGGAAGGGAGCTTAAAGATCATCCAGTTCCAACCCCCTGCCGTGGGCAGGGACACCTCCCACCACCCCATGTTGCTCAAGGCCTCATCCAGCCTGGCCTTGAACACCTCCAGGGCAGCAGCCACAGCTCTGCTCATCCTCATGGCCCTTCTCTGGACACCTTTCAGCACCTCCAGATCCTTCCTGTAAGGTGACCTGATTGTGGCCTTCCAGTATCTGAAGGGGGCTACAGGAAGGCTGGGGAGGGACTGCTCAGGATCTCAGGTAGTGATAGGGCTAGGGGGAATGGAATGAAGCTGGAGGTGGGGAGATTGAGGCTGGAGGGGAGGAGGAAGTTCTTCCCCATGAGAGTGGTGAAACCCTGGAATGGGTTGTCCAGGGAGGTGGTTGGGGCCCTGTCCCTGGAGGTGTTTAAGGCCAGGCTGGATGAGGCTGTGGCCAGGCTGATGTAGTGTGGGGTGTCCCTGGCCATGGCAGGGGGGTTGGAACTAGATGATCCTTGTGGTCCCTTCCAACCCTGACTGATGCTATGATACTACTATGATAACAGGCTCCAGAACTGGACCCAGAGCTCCAGCTGTGGTCTCAGCAGAGTGGAGCAGAGGAGCAGAATCCCCTCCCTGGCCCTGCTGGCCACACTTCTCTTGCTGCATATTAAGTGGCCTTAGTATCTGACTTAAACTTTAGCCTGCTCCTTTCTGCCCTGCTTGGCTGAGCATGGGACTAAGCTTTCCTCAGGGACACAGATGGGAGAGGTTCCAGTGCAACCCTGCCCCTGCCCTTCTGCTGCCCACCCCTTTTGTCATGTTGCTGCTGGTCTGATTTCCAGCTGGGCTTTTGCCACTGCTTTGTCTGAGCCAAATGCCCAGGCAAAGGCATCACACACAGAGACTTCTTGCTGAAAATCTGAAAACCTTGTCTTGCTTCTGCCCAGCCAGGAGGCTCCTGCAAGCCATCTGAACTCTCCTGTGTGGCTGGTTATTGGAGTGCCCAGCCTACACTAGTTTGACCCATCAGTAATGACAAGACCTTTGATGTCTTTCTCCCTTCCTCCCCTTTCTCTAAGGGGTATGTACTTTGTTTTTCAGCTGGGTTATGTAGGGTGGACATGAGCCTGCAGTGTTCACTTGCCAGTGTGGCCAGCAGATGGAGAGAGGGGGCTCTGCCTTTCTGCTCTGCTCTGCTGAGACCTCTCCTGCAGGGCTGTGTGCAGCTCTATAGCCCTCAACACAGGAAGGACCTGGAGCTGATGGAGAGGGTCCAGAGGAGGGCCATGAAAGGTGATCAGGGTCTTGGACTGCCTCTGCTATGAGGACAGGCTGAGGGAGCTGGGGGTGTTCAGCTCAGGAGAGACCTAATAGCAGCCTGCCAGGACCTGAAGGGGGCTACAGGAAGGCTGCAGAGGGGCTGCTTTCAAAGGCCTGCAGGGACAGGATGAGGGACAATGTTTTGAAATGAGAGAGGGTTTAGACTGGATGTTAGGAGCAAGTTCTGCACCAGGAGGGTGGTGGAGCACTGGAAGAGGTTGCCCAGGGAGGTGGTTGGGGCCCCATCCCTGGAGATATTCAAGGTCAGGCTTGGTGGTGCTCTGGCCAACCTGATCTAGTGGAAGATGTTCCTGCTGACTGCAGAGGGGGTTGGACTGGATGAGCTTTGGAGGTCCCTTCCAACCCAAACCCTTCTGTGATTCCATTCTGTTCTGTTTCTGTCCTCTCAAGGCCTATATAAAGAGGTAGTGGAAAGCCATGAAATGAAGTAGGGTCCTGCCCCATCTGCATGGCCTTCAAACCCTCTGTAAGAGCCTGCACAAGCACTACTGGTCAATAATTCACTTCAGCAATTAAGGCTTTGTGCATTGGGTGGGTATGAACTTGACACCAGAGCAAGGTACTGCACTTTCTGTGCTGCATTGCCCTTTGGTGTGTCAATGCTCATAGCTCATGTTCTGGGTTGGCATTTGGTGTAATCATGTTCTGGGTTGACCTCTTTGGTGTAATCCATGCTGGACCTTGTGGTGTTAATTGCTCCTAGCTAGAGACCTTCCCTTCCTATGGTGATAATAGCTCCTAACTAGAGACCTTCCCTTCCTATGGTGATAATAGCTCCTAACTAGAGATCTTCCCTTCCTATGGTGGTAATTGCTCATAGGCAGAGACCTTACCCTTCTATGGTGTTAATTACTCCTAGCTATAGACCTTCCCCTCCTACCTGAACTGCAGAATGGATTCATGCCTTCTATCCCACAGCATGTTTTACTCAGTCTTGGCTTTGTGGAGGACCTGTAGGTGGTTGAGGTTTTGTTTGGTGGTTGTGTGGTTTGTGTTTGGGTTTTTTTTTTCAATTGGGAAGGATGAGGGTTCTTTAATTGACTGATTCATAAACATTGAACTCAGCAGCAGGCTCGAGACAGGAAGGAATCTGCAGTGGAAGCAAAGCCTGGCTTCAAAGCATGGAGATCAGCCGTGCTACTAGCAGTTATGTTGGGGTTTTTCTTTGTGGGCTGAAAAATGTGAGGCAGTTTACTAATTAACAGTGTTAACGAGCTCTGTAGTGAAGGTTGCCCTCCAGGGACCTGCAGGCTATGGGTGATGTGTGTGTGTGAGTGGTAATCCAGGTCTGCTTCACCTTGCTGTGCACATGGAGAGGGTGCAGCAGTTGTGGGAGCCTCTGAAGTTAGCCTCCCCAGCAGGTCCATCCTGCAGAAGACCTTTTGGTTGCTGGGGTCTGAGACAAAAAGAGCAGCCAGGGAGGGAGCCAAGAAATGCAGCACGAGCTAAATGCCAGGAAAAAGCTTCCAGGTCCCTTGAGGTTTGATTCTGGACTAGTTCAAGACAGCTGAAACTGTAGCCCCACTTGCACAATGTGATGAGCTGCTTGCCAAAATGTTCTACCTCCTACGTCTGGCTGGACATGCAGACGAGATACCAGTGACTCCTTGAAGATCCTCTTGGGCTGGGCTGGGCACCTGGGCTGCTGCCTGGGTTGGGCTGGGACTGTACCAGCTTTGCCTTGACCCTTCCCCAGCACTGAAACCTCTCTGATAAGGGGAAGCCACCCACAGGTGGGTCATGTGGGGCTGAGGAGCTACCCACAGCCTCTCCACTAGCCAGGAGTGGTCCCTGGAGGTGTTCAAGAGGGGATTGGACGTGGCACTTGGTGCCATGGTTTAGTTAGTCAGGAGGTGTTGGGTGACAGGTTGGACTTGATGATCTCTGAGGTCTTTTCCAGCCTGATTGATTCTATGCTTCTGTGGTTTCCAGCAGCCTGATCTGGTCAGTGATCAAGAGTTGACTAAGTGCCTGTTTGCTGGTTGGAGCAGGCAGAGCTATAACCCTCTCCGGCGTGTAGGTGGAAGGTACCGAGCAGTCCCTGACCTCTGCCTCTGCAGAATTGCCACTCTTGCCCACAGCCCCTGGGTTCATTTGTTATTATTTTTCCAGCCACATCCTTTCTGCTGCCAAAATCTCATTTGGAAGATTATACCAATTAATTCCATTAGCAGCCTGATAGGCTGCTGCTTCTGGAGGGAAGTCAGGGGCGGTGCTCGGCGGGGCGGATGGGGCTTGTCTGCTGTTGCCTTCCCAAATCAAGATGAGGTGCAATGCTTGGCTTGGGTAACTGTGTTTGTGTTTTGGTCTTTGGAAAGTGTTTTCTCAGGGGGAAAAGTCTGGCTCCAGTAGCTGAACCCTTTGCAAAGCTGTTCACAGGCTCACAAGATGTTAGGGGTTGGAAGGGACCTCCAGAGATCATTGAGTCCAACCCCCCTGCCAGAGCAGGGGCAGAGAATCCAGCACAGGTCACACAGGAACACATCCAGATGGGGCTGGGAAGGCTCCAGAGAAGGAGACTCCACAACCTCTCTGGGCAGCCTGCTCCAGGGCTCTGTGAGCCTCACAGGGAAGAAGTTCCTCCTCGTGTTGAGGTGGAACCTCCTGTGCTGTAGTTTCCATCCCTATTCCAGGGTGCAACTGAGCAGAGCCTGTGCCATCCCTCTTGACCCCCAGCCCTCAGATATTGATAGACATTGATCAGATCCCTCTCAGCCTTTTCCTGGGCTCTGAGCCTCCCCTCATCAGGCAGTGTTCCAGTCCCTTAGACTCTCTCCAGCAGATCCCTGTCCCTCTTGAACTGGGGAGCCCAGAACTTGATGCAGGATTCCAGGTGAGGTCTCAGCAGAGCAGAGTAGAGGGAGGAGAACCTCCCTGGCTCTGCTGGCCACACTCCTCTGAATGCCCCCCAGGACCCCACTGGCCTTCTTGGCCCCCAGGGCACGTTGCTGTCCCATGCAGAACTTGTCCAGCAGCACTCCCAGGTCCTTCCCCCCAGGGCTGCTCTCCAGCAGATCCCCTCCCAGCCTGTGCTGCTGCAGTTTGTTCTTCCTTCCCAGGTGCAGGACTCTGCTCTTATCCTTGTTGAACCTCATCAGGTTCCTCTCTGCCCAGCTCTCAGCCTGTCCAAGTCTCTGAATGGCTGCACAGCCTTCAGGTGTCTCAGTCAAGCCTCCCAGTTCGGTATCATCAAGCAAACTTGCTGAGCTGTGGTGCCTGCCCTGCTCAGGTGCAGTTGTACTGCATGCCCAGGTCAGCTCCTCTTTGCACACTTTAGTCTTCCTCAGCCTTCATCTCACGCTGCTGCAATTGCCTGAAGGAAGCTGTTTCCTCTGGGGTGTGATGGGGGCAAGGTGCACTTCATAATGAGTTAGGTGGAGCTGTAACTGGCTTGGCTTACTGTAACACTGCCCCAGGTTCCTGCCAGCAGCCTCTGCTTCGGCCAGAGGATGACATAGCAGAGGAGATGGGGAAGTGCCTCAGTGCTGGTGGTGCCCTGCTCAGGCCTGAGCTGCCTGCAGGGCTGCCCAGAGCAAACCCCAGCAGGACTGCAAAGCCCTGCAGCATGGTCAGTGTTGGCTCCAAGGACCTTGCAGTCCTGGTGGATAACAAGTTATCCATGGGACAGCAATCTGACCTTGAGGACAAGAGGGCCAATGGGTTCCAGGGGTGCATAAAGAAGAGTGTGGCCAGCAGGTCAAGGGAGGTTCTTCTCCCTCACTGCTCTGCCCTGGTGAGACCACATTTGGAGTGCTGTGTCCAGTTCTGGGCACCCCAGTTCAAGAGGGACAGAATGTCCAACAGAGGCTGTGAGGACGATGAAGGGACTGGAACATCTGTGTGATGAGGAAGGGCTGAGCCCTGGGGCTGTTTAGGAGGAGAAGGCTGTGAGGGGATCTGATCAATGTCTATACATAGCTGAAGCACCTGAAGGTTCCAAGCTCTTTTCAGTGGTGCCCTGTGGAAGGACCAGAGGCAGTGGACACAAAGTGGAGCAACATAAGGAACATAACATCCAATGGGATGGCTTTTAACAAGTCTAAGTGCTGGGTGCTGCACTTTGGCCACAGCAACCCCATGCAGAGCTACAGGCTGGGGTCAGAGTGGCTGAGAGCTGCCAAACAGAGAGGGACCTGGGGGTGCTGATTGACAGCTGCCTAAACATGAGCCAGCAGTGTGCCCAGGGGGCCAAGAAGGCCAATGGCATCCTGGCCTGCATCAGGAACAGTGTGGCCAGCAGGAGCAGGGAGGTCATTCTGCCCCTGTACACTGCACTGGTTAGGCCACACCTTGAGTCCTGTGTCCAGTTCTGGGCCCCTCAGGTTAAGAAGGATATTGAGAGACTTGAAGGTTTCCAGAGAAGGGCAACAAGGCTGGGGAGGGGTCTGGAGCACAGCCCTGTGAGGAGAGGCTGAGGGAGCTGGGGTTGCTTAGCCTGGAGAAGAGGAGGCTCAGGGGAGACCTTCTTGCTCTCTACAACTACCTGAAGGGAGGTTGTAGCCAGGTGGGGGTTGGTCTCTTCTCCCAGGCAGCCAGCACCAGAACAAGAGGACACAGTCTGAAGCTGTGCCAGGGGAAGTTTAGGCTGGAGGTGAGGAGAAAGTTCTTCACCAAGAGAGTCGTTCATCATTGGAATGTGCTGCCCAAGGGAGGTGGTGGAGTCCTCATCCCTGGAGGTGTTCAAGAGGGGATTGGATGTGGCCCTTGGTGCCATGGTCTAGTCATGAGGTCTCTGGTGACAGGTTGGACTCAGTCATCCTCGAGGTCTCTTCCAACCTTGGTGATGCTGTGATACTGTGATAAGGAAAAACTTTTTTGGTATGAGGGTGCTGGAGCCCTGGAGCAGGCTGCCCAGAGAGGTTGTGGACTCTCCCTCTCTGGAGATATTCCAACCCCATCTGGATGTGTTCCTGTGAGACCTGTCTTAGGTGACCCTGCATTGGCAGGGGGATTGATCTCTGGAGGTCCTTTCCAACCCCTCCCATTCTGTGATTGTGTCCTAGGCAGCAGAGAAGGTCTTGCAGCTGCTTTTCCAGGACGAGTGCACGAAAGAGTTCCTGGGTCACCTTTACTTTCTCACTTGCTGTACAGAGACCCCACCCTAGGCACCTTATTGCCCGTGATCTCAAGGGAATAACTTGCTCATTCCCCCCCCACCCCTTATTCCCTCTATCCACACCCACCTCTTTGTGCCTTTCAAATTTAATAAAGTGGGTGACTCAGTCCTAAATATAAAGCCTGCTTCCGGCATCATCTGCCTGTGGCTCATTTCCTGCAGCTGACATCAGTGGAGCCTCCGATTTCCTTATGAAGTGGTGAGACAGGAGACCCCCTTCTTCTCCCCTTCTTCTCCCCTTCTTCTCCCCTTCTTCTCCCCTTCTTCTCCCCTTCTTCTCCCCTTCTTCTCCCCTTCTTCTCCCCTTCTTCTCCCCTTCTTCTCCCCTTCTTCTCCCCTTCTTCTCCCCTTCTTCTCCCCTTCTTCTCCCCTTCTTCTCCCCTTCTTCTCCCCTTCTTCTCCCCTTCTTCTCCCCTTCTTCTCCCCTTCTTCTCCCCTTCTTCTCCCCTTCTTCTCCCCTTCTTCTCCCCTTCTTCTCCCCTTCTTCTCCCCTTCTTCTCCCCTTCTTCTCCCCTTCTTCTCCCCTTCTTCTCCCCTTCTTCTCCCCTTCTTCTCCCCTTCTTCTCCCCTTCTTCTCCCCTTCTTCTCCCCTTCTTCTCCCCGTGCTCTGGCCATCCTTTGCTGACCCTTTGCTGACTGCCAGACTCCTTGCTCCAAGCTGTGAACAGCTCTCTGCAGTTAATGGCTGAGCTGAGCCTCCTTGGAGCGCGGGGGTGAAAAGGGAGCCAGCGCTCGGCTCTGTCCTGTTCTGCACCATCAGAGCTCTGCTTTGCAAGCCTTTGGTTATAGGGTTTGGTTTTTTTGTTGCTGTTTTAACTCAAGGCTTGCAGTCCCCTGCTTGCATATGCAAGGTTTTTATTAAAGAAGCATGAGCCTGACTAATGTCTTGCTTTCTTCCAGATGCCAGGGTCGCTGAAAGAGCTGCTCAGGAAGCTTTTAAGGGAGGAGCGGGGTGGGGGGTGGGGGAAATGTAGGCAGATGTTGTTGTTGTGTTTGTAGGTTGTCCTTCAACAGACTGAGAAATTGAGGAGTTCAGGTCAAATGCTTGCTCCTCACTTGTAGAATTAGAATAGAATAGAGTAGAATAGAATAGAATAGACCAGGTTGGAAGAGACCTTCAAGATCATCACGTCCAACCTATCACCCAACACCACCTAATCAACTAACCCATGGCACCAAGCACCCTGTCAAGTCTCCTCTTGAACACCTCCAGTGATGGTGACTCCACCACCTCCCTGGGCTGCACATTCCAATGGGCAATCACTCTCTCTGTGTAGAACTTCTTCCTCACCTCCAGCCTAAACCTCCCCTGGTGCAGCCTGAGACTGTGTCCTCTTGTTCTGGTGCTGCTTGCCTGGGAGAAGAGACCAACCTCTGCCTGTCTACAACCTTCCTTAAGGTAGTTGTAGAGAGCAAGAAGGTCACCCCTGAGTCTCCTCCTCTCCAGGCTAAGCAACCCCAGCTCCCTCAGCCTCTCCTCACAGAGCTTGTGTTCCAAACCCCTCACCAACTTTGTTGCCCTTCTCTGGACTCGTTCCAGCAAGTCAACCTCCTTCCTAAACTGAGGAGCCCAGAATTGCCCATTGGAATGTGCTGCCTGGGGAGGTGGTGGAGTCACCATCATTGGAGGTGTTCAGGAGGAGACTTGATGGGGTGCTTGGTGCCATGGGTTAGCTGTTTAGGTGGTGTTGGATTGGTTGATGGGTTGGATGCGATGATCTTGAAGGTCTCTTCCAACCTGGTCTGGTCTATTCTATTCTATTCTATTCTATTCTATTCTATTCTATTCTATTCTATTCTACTCTACTCTACTCTACTCTACTCTACTCTACTCGAGGTGTGGCCTAACCAGTGCAGTGTACAGGGGCAGAATGACCTCCCTGCTCCTGCTGGCCACACTGTTCCTGATGCAGGCCAGGATGCCATTGGCCCTCCTGGCTGCCTGGGCACACTGCTGGCTCATGTTCAGCCTACCATCGACCAGCACCCCTAGATCCCACTCTGCCTGGCTGCTCTCAGCCACTCTGACCCCAGCCTGTAGCACTGCCTGGGGTTGTTGTGGCCAAAGTGCAGAACCTGGCACTTGGATGTGTTCAATCTCCTGCCCTTGGACTCTGCCCATCTGTCCAGCTTGTTGAGGTCCCTCTGCAAATCCTTCCATAGCTGTTGGCATGGATAGTAGGCACTCTGCAGATGGTCACAAGAGGGGATTGGACGTTTGGTTTAGTCATGAGGTCTGTGGTGACAGGTTGGACTTGATGATCTTTGAGGTCTCTTCCAGCCTTTGTGATTCTGTGTGATTCTGTGAAGGTGAAGGCAAGAAGTGTGTAAGCCTTCAACCTGCATTGAAAAAGCCCAGGGGAGGCTGCTTCTGTCCATCTGTGCCCAATGGCATTAACAGCCTTGTCTTAAAAAGGAGAACATGGATAGAGCTGGTGGAGAAGGCAGTGGCTGGCACATGGCAAGTGGTCACTGATCCCAGTCCAGAATGGGATGCTGGCTGGTCCCTCAGCTTTGCTCTTTGGAGCCCTGGCTGATCAAGGGTGGTGGTTTCTTTCTGATGAAGGGCACTAGGGTTAGACACTGGTTTAGATTAGGTGTAGTATTTAGATGTATTGGGTTAGTATGAGCAAACAATGGAATTCTTTACAAGGGGTGGATAACTTCCACCCACCACACCTTGTTTCTCTTCCAACCATAATCTTTGACCCTGTCCCTTCTCTCTGTTGTTTTTTTGAAAGAGGGAGGGTGCTCCTGAGAATGCTTTGACAAGCAGCACCAGAGCAGGCAGGGCCAGGCAGAGGCAGGAGGCTGAGCCACCTTTGCCACTCCTGGAGGCCCACTCAGGTCTGCTGATGCCCTACTGGCTCTGGGACCTCCTGGGCTCCATGGCCCAGCCCTCTGGCTATGGAGGTTCTCTAGCATGGGTATGCTGGAGGGGGGCCAGCATGCCCTGCACCCTCTTGGCTGGATGATAGTAGAGTTGGCTATATCCCAGTAAGCACCTCTTATAGGCAGGAGCCAGAGGTGCTTACAGGCAAACCCCTTCCCATTAGTCACAAGGGCTGATGTGGCATGCCAGGGACTTCTGCATTGCCGTGGGTTTCACTGGGGTCTTGTACATAGGATCAGAGGATGTTAGGGGTTTGGAAGGGACTTCAAAAGGCCATTGAGTCTAACCCCCCCTGCCAGAGCTGGACCATAGAATCCAGCACAGGTCACACAGGAACACATCCAGATGGGGCTGGAAAGGCTCCACAGAAGGAGACTCCACAACCTCTCTGGGCAGCCTGCTCCAGGGCTCTGGGACCCTCACAGGGAAGAAGTTTCTCCTCATGCTGAGGTGGAACCTCTGTGCTGGAGTTTCCATCCATTGCCCATTGTCCTATCCCAGGGTGCAACTGAGCAGAGCCTGTCCCCTCCCTCCTGACCTCCAGCCCTCAGATATTGATAGACATTGATCAGATCCCTCTCAGCCTTCTCCTCTCCAGACCAAACAGCCCCAGGGCTCTCAGCCTCTCCTCCCCAGGCAGGGCTGCAGTCCCTTCAGCATCCTTGGAGCCCTCCCTTGGACTCTCTCCAGCAGATCCCTGTCCCTCCTGAACTGGGGAGCCCAGAGCTGGATGCAATATTCCAGGTGAGGTCTCAGCAGGGCAGAGCAGAGGGGGAGGAGAACCTCCCTCGATTCGCAGCTTGCAATATTAGCATCTCTTGGCATTGCTAACTAGGGATGGAAAAGTCTGCTTCTGGAGCAGAAAGGAGAGCCTGGTGTCCAGGAGCACTCCTGGGCAGTGGGACTGACTGGGGAGAGCAGTGGGGCTGCACAGCCCCCTGCAGCCAAAAGCCAGTGCGTTGGATGTGCTCCCTGTCTCCTCCAGAGCATTGCCAGAGGCTCTGTTCCTGAGGGCAAGCGGTGAGAGGGACCAGGTGACTCCTGGATTTACCCTCTCTGCTCCCTCATGGCCTGGAAGGCAGCAGCTGCCGCTCCCACAGCTGTGGCTGAGTCACCTCTGGAGGGTGAGCAGGTATTGGTGGCCTCCCGGTGAAACTTGGCAGCTGGAGCTGCGGGAGAGCTGCTGGAAGCCCTCCTTGCGTGCACGCCTCTGAGCGGAGCACCTTCTGAGCGCCTCCGGGCACGGGCTGCTTCCCTAAAAGGCTTTCTGTGGAAGAAGAAAAGGCAGCGTGCTCTGCTGGCCAGGCCACGACACTTCCTCTTGCGGCGAAGGGCAGGGGGAGCGGCGTGCTGTGCGAGCAGCCAGCCCGCAGGAAGCGTGCGGGGAGCGCCCGCGGAGCTGCACGTCCGCTGCCGGCCCGCACCACGCCCCGGCCCGCCGAGGCTCCGGGCGAGAGGCGGGGATGGGTGGTGGCTGGCACTGCCACAGAGCTATTTTAGGTGTGAGTGTAATTGCCGGTTGGGCTGACGGGCTGGATTTGGCAGCGTGGGGGGAGAGGCGGGGTGCTGCCGCCGCTCCTCTGCGGGCAGGGCAGATGTGCTCCCCGTGTACCCCAGGGGAGCTTCTCCTCGCGGTGGAGCTGCTGAGGAGCAGTGCTGATGGGGTTGGCAGTGCCCTTGCCCTTCCCAGCAGGGGGAAGGAAAAGAGCTGCTAGCCCCTGGAGTGTGCATTACCTGCAGGAACAGAAAGGGAAGCAAGGAGAGATTTGAAGATCCAGGGGCTAGTGGCTGTCAGGGGTCTGCTCTGCGGCTTCCATCTACACCTGCACACCTGCAGGTGCTGCTTCTCTAGTCCAGTAACACAGATGCCAGTGCCAAGGAGAGGAGGTTCCTCATTTCTCCCCCTAAAGGAGGCACTGCTCCTGTTGATAAGCATTCACAACCTAGTTTGGAAGCTGGGCTTTCACAGCATCAGAGAATCATTGTGGTTGGAAAAGACCCTTTCACCTCATCCAGTCCAACTGTTCTCCAGCTCTGCCAAGGCTGGGGCTAAACCATGGCCCTCAGCACCACATCTCTGCCTCTTTCAAGCACCTCCAGGGATGGGGATTCAACCACCTCCCTGAGCAGCCTGTTCCAGTATTTGAGAACCCCTCCAGTCAAGAAGTTTCTTCTACTACCCAACTTAAACCTCCCTTGGCACAGCTTGAAGCCATTTCCTCTCATCCTATCACTTATTACTACAGAGAAGAAACCAATGCCCACCTAGTTCCAACCTCCTTTCAGGGAGCTGTAGAGAGCAATGAGGTCTCCCCTCAGCCTCCTCTTCTCCACACACAACACCCCCAGCTCCCTCACCTGCTCCTCCCCAGACCTGTTCTCCAAACCCTCCACCAGCTTGGTTGCCCTCTTTGGTAAACTCTCACCAGGTTCTATCAAGCCCCCAAAAGCCTCAGCACTTCCTTTTACCTTACAGGATGAACTGACACTGCACAATGTGCTCACATAGAGTGAAAAGTGGAGGAACTTAAACTTCCTGAGATGTCTTCAGTTGTTCCCTAAGACTCTGGAGGCTGCCACTGGTTTGAAACAGAGCAGTCAGATGTGCTTCTTGCACCCAGGGGCTGAAACCAGAGCCCTGGAGCAGGCTGCCCAGGGAAGTTGTGGAGTTTCCTTCTCTGGAGCCTTTCCAGCTCCATCTGGATGTGTTGCTGTGTGACCTGTGCTGGATTCTATGCTCCTGCTCTAGCAGGGGGGTTGGACTTGATGGTCTTTGAAGGTCCCTTCCACCCCCTAACATCCTGTGATCCTGTGAAACAGAGTCAGTGTTGCTCTCCCTTGAAGCTTGTCTGATGCACAGGCAGCCTGATTTTGGTGGAGTGCAGTGGAGGTTTTCAAGCCAACTCCTTTCCTTTCAAGTTGCAGCTGCAGTTTTGGGCACAAACCCACCTCTTTTAGTTTCCATTCTGTTTACCATCCTGAGGAAGCTGCTGGCAGGTTGTGGGTCTCAGGTTTGGTTGTGGGTTGTTTTTTTTTTTCTCCCTTAATATATATTGTTTGAAACTGTATAGCTGGAAGCTGAATTTTCAGGTGATGCCCAAGGAATGGAACCAGGCAATGATTCACTTTCCTGGCAGGCATGACTTTAAAAAAGAAATACCACCCCCACCCCCCTCCTCCTCCCCCCAAGGACCCCCCCAAGGTCAAGTGGTTTTAATTTTTAGAACAGTCATGGGTTCTTCACATTCTTCACTAAACCCCTTGCATTGTGTTGATTAGTGACATCCTCTCCTTTTAGCTAGGGGAGGGCTCAAGCATTAGGGGTTTAGGAGGAGCAGGAATTCCTGGAATGTCACAGAAGCACAGAATGCACTGGGTTAGAAAGGACCCTCAAATGTCATCTTGCCCAACCCCCCACCCCTGCAGTCAGCAGGGACCTCACCTAGATCAGGTTGCTCAGGGCCACATCAGCTTGACTGTGAATGTCTCCAGGGATGGGGCTTCCATCACGTCTCTGTGCAACCTGCTCCAGCATTTCACTGCCTTTGTTGTGTAGAACTTCCTTCTAATGTCCAAACTAACTCTGCCCTGCTCCAGTTTCAAAGCATTGCTTCTCATCCTATCCCCACAGGCCCTTCTGAACAGTCCCTCCCCAGCCTGCCTGGAGGTCCCCTTCAGCTACTGGAAAGCTGCTGTAAGGTCTCCCTGGAGCCTTCTCATCTCCAGGCTGCACATCCCCAGTTCTTTCAGCCTGTCTTTATAGGAGAGGTTCTCCAGCCCTCTAATCATCTGAGTGGCCTCCTCTGGTCCCACTCCAACAGTTCCATGTCCTTCTTGGGTTGGATGCCCCAGAACTGGACACAGTACTCCAGGTGAGGTCTCTGAGCAGAGCAGAGCAGAGGGGCAGAATCCCCTCCCTTGATCTGGTGGCCACTTAACCTTTTTGGTGCTTGATTGTGCTCCAGTGCTTTGCATCAGCACCAAAGTAGTACATGATGTTTCCATTGCATGTGTCTTCCTGGTTGGTAGCAGATGCTCTGAGCTCTGCATTTGCCACCCCTTCAGACCACTGTGGCAGGTGCCATCATCCTTCAGTGTATACTCTCTGGATCCTCATGTTCTGCTTGTAAGCTTCTGGGGGTTTTAAAGGCATCCATCTCATAAAGGAGAACATAAACTGAAGTACAAGCACTGTGTTGGATTGAAAGTAGTCCTGGAGAAAGAGTCTTGGGGGTGTTGGGTGCTGAGCAGCTCCCCAGGAGCCAACAGTGCCCTCCTGCTGCCCAGCAGGCAGCTGTGTGCTGGGCTGCAGCCAGAGCAGGGTGGGCAGCAGGGCAGCAGAGGGGATTCTGCCCCTGGGCTCTGCTCTGCTCAGACCTCACCTCCAATCCTGCCTCCAGCTCTGGTGTGCCCAGCAGAAGAAGGACACAGAGCTGCTGGAGTGAGGCCAGAGGAGGCCACAAGGATGATCCAAGGGCTGGAGCAGCTCTCCTATGAGACCAGGCTGAGGGAGCTGGGCGTGTTGAGCCTGGAGAAAAGAAGGCTGCAGGGGGACCTTAGAGCTGCCTGCCAGGACCTGAAGGGATCCTGCAGGAAGGCTGCAGAGAGACTTTTCCTGAGGGTGTCTAGGGACAGAGCAAGGGGGAATGGTTTGAAGCTGAGGCAGAGCAGGGTTAGAGTGGAGCTGAGGAAGAAGTTCTTCAGCAGGAGGGTGGGGAGACTCTGGCACAGGTTGTCCAGGGATGCTATGGATGTCCCCTGCCTGAAGGTGTTTAAGGCCAGATTGGATGAGGCCTTGAGCAAGCTGGGCTGGTGGGAGGTGTCCCTGCCCATGGCTGGGGGTCTGGAGTAGATGTTCTCTGAGGTCCCTTCCAATCTGAACCCTTCTATGTTGCTGCTTGGCTGAGAGAAGCCAAGCTGAGAGCCAGCAACCCCAGATGTATTTAAGTTAGAAGCAAACTCTTTTGCCTTGAATATTTTCTTTTAATAATAAAAGAAAGAGTTTGCTTACCTCAAAAGTTTGGGGTTGTGTTTTAATCTTTCTGCCTCCTGTTCCGACTAAAAGAAACAAAAGCTGGATAGTTGCTGGGGGAGGAGCCCTCACCCCAGCTGCCTGTCCCTGTGCCTTCCTTGCAACGCGTCTCTCTCGCTCTGTGACCATGACCGCATCCCTTCTGTGGCTCTCGGGAAGCGACCTCCCCTTTGCTGGGCGGGGATGGTGGGAGGAATGTTGGCTCTTCAGATCCCCGCTGTGGGCGTGCGAGAAGCTTCAGCGCTCGCCTCGGCTTCCCCGGGAGAGGAGGAGAGGTAAGGGGATGGAGGATGCTGCTGCCGCTGCTGCTGCTCGGGGCTCTGGCTGGCTGCGTGGCTGCCAACCTCATGCCAGGGGCTGTCCTGCAGCTCCTTGTTTTGCTTTCATTTTCTCAGGCAGACGTCTGAGGGATTCCCTATTGCCGTTGTGGGGAAGGGGAAGTAGGCAAAGCTTAATTCTGGGCGTGGATGGGTTTTAACTTTGGGGTTTGTCCGCGCGTTGGTCTGAGCAGCGCCTGCGAGCAGAGCGGCAGGCAGAGCTGCCACGGGGCTTTGCAGCACCGAGCACCGAGTGCTTGCAAGTGAGGGCTGAGGGTGTGTCTGCCCAGAAATCTCAGTCTGGGGCACATCTTGGCCCATCTCAGGCTTTTAAAGAGCAGAGCTGCTTCAACTCGCAGTGTTAGAAGCGTTAAATAATTAAACCTCCGCCTGAGGAGCTCTGAGTACAGCTGGGAAATGGCTGTAGGCTGCTGCCTGTGCTGGCTACCTAACTTCTTTTTCTGGGGGGGTGGGGGGGTCTTTCACCTGAAGAGGCTGGGCTCTGAGTGCTGCTCTGATGAGAATAGCATGTGGCATCCCAGCCTGCAGGGAGTTTTGTTTCCAAACACTGTTTGGTAAGTTGCTATACATGGGGCTGGGAGCCCGTATAGACTGTCTCCATATGCTCTTAGCAGCTGCTACTGTCTTAAACACCTCTGTATACTAACTCCTTTTAAGTATTGGCCTGAAATGCTGGGGGTTTATTTAGTTAGTTAGTTAGTTGGTGCTGAAAAACTCAGCTTTGACTGCAGACCTGTAGAACTCTTCTAGTGTGGCTTCTCCAGACCCTGGTTTTGCTTGCACTGAGTGCGTTGCTCTGAGGTTTTGCTCCCTCCTGTTTTGCCCTCCATTTATTCTGTGCAAAACAGCTGGCTGTGAAGAGTGATTTCCACAGCTGGAGGACTTTCACACCCTCCTGGAATTCAGAGTAGCAATGAGGCTGTTTACAGTGCACACATCCCTTCAACCACCACATCTGTCCTAAGGGTAATGGGCAGTGGCTGAGCTGCTAAACCAAGGGAGGAGGATGAGAAAGCAAAGCAGCTTGCAGGGGCCTAATGAGAAGTTAATTCTTGGCTGCAGAAGTGCTGGGTGCATCTTGGAGATCCTGCTTGGCCTTGAAACCTGCTCATTAGAGTTCATTTTGCAGGAATTATTAATGCTTGTCCAAAATCCAAGAGTCACAGAGGAGAGGTTTGCCTGGTGCTGGACTGGTGGCTTTTGCTTCCTCTTGGGGGTAGGTGAAATGACAGAGAAGTGTGTAGGGAACACCCTGCTGTCAGAGTGAACCTTGGGAGGCTTCTGGGAGGCAAAGGCAGCAGCTCCCCTGCTCTTCTGCCTCATTCACATTGACCTTTGATTAATGCCTCTGCTGTTTTAAGGGTAGGTAGCATCTGTCCCACCTTCTCCAGAGGAAAGAAGAGTGGAATTTACAGGGTTTTTCCTCTGCTTCTAGAAGCAGCTAGGAATAGCCACACAGTGACAATGATTGATTGCAGCCTACTGTTCCTTACTTGCCCTGAATCAAATTATTTTGGCTTTTCCCTTTTTTTTCCTTTTTCATTTTATTCCTTCCCCCCTCCTCCCCCCTCCCCCAAGTGCTTTCTCCTGTTGTAGGCAACAGGAGAAGGAAGGGAAAAGGTTTTTCTTCTTTTATTTGTGGTTCTTCCTATTCATAGCATCATGGAATGGTTTAGGCTGGAAGGGATCTTAAAGGTCATCTAGTTCCAGGGACACCTCCCACCAGCCCAGGTTGCTCAAGGCCTCATCCAAGCTGGCCTTGAACACCCCCCAGGGAGGGAGCAGCCACAGCCTCCCTGGGTAACCTATGGAGAGATGCTGCTCAATTTCCTGGGTTTTAAAAACCTTTTGAAGCACAGTTCCAAGGCTTAGAGTGTGGTTTGTAGTTTCTAGTGGCTTGTTTCTTATTTAAGCAAACATTTCTCGACACTTCTCTGGATGTTTATTGCCTGGGCAGCAGCAGCAGCAGCTTCCTGCTGTTGGGATTTCACCCCTGGCGGTGCCATTTCAGGACACCTCTGTTTGCCTTCAGACTGTGATAAAAGAGTCTGCAAAAATTACTCCAGCAAAGCTGTGCCTTCTCAGAGGATGCACAACCCCCACCCTCCTGAAATGAACTGGTGGAACTCCCTCTGGTCCGGCTCACCGGGGACTGGCACTGTCACGCTGGGGGTTTGGCTTGCAGCAGCTTGTTTGCTGGCATGGAGCAGGCAGTGACTGCAGTGGGATGGAAGTTAGGGATCAGGCTGGTGCCCCTGCCTGGGCTGGAGGGAAGTTCAGCAGACTGAGTAATGCTTCCTGCTTTACCATGGCATTGAATATCAGTCTCTTATCTGCCAGTGTATTGAGGTCTCTTTATCCACAGTCGTAGCAGGTTCAACAAGGCCAAGGGCTGGCACTTGGCTCACAACAAACCCATGCATGCTCCAGGCTCGGGGCAGAGTGGCTGGAAGCTGTCCAGCAGGGAATGACCTGGGCTTGTTGGTTGACAGCCAGCTGAAAATGAGCCAGGGTGTGCCCAGGTGGCCAAGAAGGCCACTAGCATCCTGCCCTGGTATGGCAATAGTGTGGCCAGCAGGAGCAGGGCAGGGATTGTCTCCCTGTAATCAGCACTGGTGAGGCCACACCTGCAGTACTGCAGAGGTAAATTTTGGGGCTCCTCACTCCAAGAAGGACATTGAGGTGCTGGAACATGTCCAGAGAAGGGCAGCAAAGCTGGGGAAGGGCTGGTGAGGAGCAGCTGAGGAAACTGGGGTTGTTTATTGTGGAGGAGGCTGAGGGGAGACGTCTGCTCTCTACATCTCCTTGAAAGGAGGTTGAAGCCAGGTGGGGTTGGTCTGTTCTCCAGAGTAGCTAGCTAGAGGATGAGAGGAGATGGCCTCAAGTTGCACCAGGGGAGGTTTAGGTTGGAGATGAGGAAAAATGTCTTTGGTGCAAGAGTGGTCAGGGATTGGCACAGGCTGCCCAGGGAGGTGGTGGAGTCCCCATGCCTGGAGCTGTTCAAAAACCATGGCACTTGGGAACATGGTGGTGTGGGCATAATAGTGTTGGGTTGGGTGTTTAGAGGGTTGGTGTTGATGATCTTAGAGGTCTTTTGCAACCTTTATGATGTTGTGACTCTACCTGAGAGTGGAGGCTGGAAGTGAAGATGGGTGTGGGCTGCATGGGCCTTGACTCCCTTGGAAGGGCTTTATCTAGCTGCTGGGAACTAGGGCACAGGCTGAGATCTGCAGCTCACCCCAGTAAGGAACTGGGCTCCTTCTGGGCTGAACACTGGGAAATGGACTCATGCTTAAAGCATGTGGAGGGTGAGCTGCAGGTCTCAGCAGGCAGGTCCGGATCGCTGTGGGGGAAGGATATTCACACTGATTCAGCCCTGGGATCCTCATCCCTCCTCCCCTGTGCAGGCAGGGAACCTGCTGGCTTTCTCTGGGAGGCCCTTCACTTGTGATGGGAGGTGAGGGGTGGGTGCTTTCTTGAAGGTTCAGATCTAGAGTGAGCAGGAGGAAGTGTTTAATGCTGCTGTTTGTTTGGGAGGCTGCACAAGAGCAAGAATCACTGTCGGTGTAAGAATACCCTGAGAGGCTAAGCATGACTGCTTTATTTTCATCTGAGCCAGAGCCAGGAGTACAAATAGAGCTTTCTGAGTCTCTCAGGCCATTAGCTGACATCTGACCCCTGCCCATCTCCCCCCCCCTCTTTTTTACCTCCTTGCTTTGAATTCTCTCAGGACATGACTTGCTTTTGCAACCCAGGCAGTGGGATGAGTGTTCAGCTTTTCCTTTTTACCTTGAGAGTTCCTGGAAGGATCACCTGTTTGGTGAGGTTACTGGTTGGTTAATGGGGGGGTGTTGGGACGGTGAGGGGAAGACCCGCAGCAATCAATATGATTGATAGGCAAGCTTCAACTTTGTTGCTTGAAAGCACAGCTTATAAAGCATCTTCAGCTAAATAGGCACAAGTGTCATTATTCTATTAGCTATTAGTCCAGGCTTACATCACAATATCCAGGCTACTTGCAGTTAGACCTATGTGCAACTCCACAACCTCCTGTCTCAGTGGCTCTTTGTGTCACATATACTTTGTTTCACACACTACTATCTTGTAAGTAACTATTTCACATGGTGCTGTCTTATGAGAAACTGCAAGCACAGTCACAGGGCTGTGGTGGCCTTGCTGCATCAGCACACCAGCTAAGCTGTGAGCAGTGAACAGCAAGATGGAGTCTGGCCTACACACTCTGGTCAAACAGCTGCTTCATAGAACCCATGTCCCTGCAATTCAAGCCAGTCCTCAACAGGGGGGGAGAGGGCAGTACTGCTGTTTCCACTGATGGGAGCAAACTGTTGAAATTCATCAGGGAGCTGAACCCCTCTGGTGGGTTATGGTCTCAAATGTGCCCTCATCCCGGAGCGGTCGCTCTGCTCAACTTGGTGGTGCGCCAAAACTCAGCCTTTAGGAGAAGGATCTGGCAAGGAGCCTGAAAAGCCTCTTTGCCAGATAACCTCTCCTAAACATTGCATTAGTGCCTGATCAGTAGTGCTTTGAGCAGGATGTTATCTCTTTTCTGCTGGGCCCTGCAGGTTCTGAGTACTCTGCACATGGATGTGTCAGAGTGGGAGCAGCAAGCTGGTTGGTACTGCCTGGCTGTGGATCTGCAGCTTGATGTGTGTGTGTGTGAATGCAGCTGCAGGCTCTGGCAGCTAGCTGCACTCCTCAAAAGTTGGCACAGCCCCTGCTTGGACCACCCATCCAATCCACCTCACCCTGCTCTTCCATGTCCAGGAGGATATAAACTACAGCACCTCAACAGGAGGAGGAACTTCTTCCCTGTGAGGGCACAGAGCCCTGGAGCAGGCTGCCCAGAGAGGTTGTGGAATCTCCTTCTCTGGAGCCTTTCCAGCCCCATCTGGATGTGTTCCTGTGTGCCCTGTGCTGGATTCTATGCTCCTGCTCTGGCAGGGGGGTTGGACTCAAGGATATCCTGAGGTCCCTTCCAACCCCTAACATCCTGTGAGGCTTCAGGGTGTAGATAGAATAGAATAGAATAAACCAGGTTGGAAGAGACGTTCAAGATCATTGCATCCAACCCATCAACCAATCCAACACCACCTAGTCAACTAACCCATGGCACCAAGCACCCCATCAAGTCTCCTCCTGAACACCTCCAGTGATGGTGACTCCACCACCTCCCCAGGCAGCACATTCCAATGGGCAATCACTCTCTCTGTGTAGAACTTCTTCCTAACATCCAACCTAAACCTCCCCTGGCACAGCCTGAGACTGTGTCCTCTTGTTCTGGTGCTGTGTGCCTGGGAGAAGAGACCAACCTCTGCCTGTCTACAACCTCCCTTCAGGTAGTTGTAGAGAGCAAGAAGGTCTCCCCTGAGCCTCCTCTTCTCCAGGCTAAGCAACCCCAGCTCCCTCAGCCTCTCCTCACAGGGCTGTGCTCCAGACCCCTCCCCAGCTTTGTTGCCCTTCTCTGGACTCGTTCCAGCAAGTCAACCTCCTTCCTAACCTGAGGAGCCCAGAACTGGACACAGGACTCAAGGTGTGGCCTAACCAGTGCAGTGTACAGGGGCAGAATGACCTCCCTGCTCCTGCTGGCCACACTCTTCCTGATGCAGGCCAGGATGCCCTTGGCCTTCTTGGCTGCCTGGGCACACTGCAGGCTCGTGTTCAGCCTACCATCAACCAGCACCCCCAGGTCCCTCTCCACCTGGCCACTCTCAGCCACTGCAGCTTCTGTGCTTCTCCCTTCCATTTAGGTCCCCAACAGGTTTTACACTTCTGTCTGTCCAGCCTCCTTGTAGTAAATGCTGGATCATGAGAGCAGGCAGGCATCCATCTGTTTGCTTCAGGATTCTGTCTCACCCCTTCAGGGGCATCATCAGGGACAGCTCTGGCTGCCAGTCCTTCAGGGCTATGTTGGGAGGACTGCACTGAGGTCTGGGGAAGCTTTGTTAGTTTATTGTTTTTAGTTGGTTTGGGTTTATTGTTTGCTTGTTATCTCTGCTGTGTTTGTGTTGTTTTTGTGCTGTTATGTTGGGTTTTTTTCCAACCCCCTCCCATGTGCAGCCTAAGTGGAGGCATTTGTGTTACTCCAGCTTGTGCTCTCCTCCAGCCTTTGGGCAATTTGCTCTCAGGTGGCTGAGCATCCTCAGCTGCCTGCCTCTCTCTTCTGTTTGCTATGTCTGCAAGGCAGTGATTTGTGTGCTCATCCCTCCACCTTTCTCTGTCATCTCCTCAGCCTTCAGTGTTCTGGATGCTGCCCACGGCTTTCCTGGGCTTTTAGCAAGGGGCTGATCCCTGCTTGATGCTGTGAGAGGGTTTGATGCTCATTTGGGGTTTCCTCTGGCTATAGCTTGGTTCTGGGTCAGGGTGCTGAATGTGCTCACCATTATCCAGACCTGGCTGCACCCCAGAAAGTCTTGGCTGTGCCAGAGGGGTAAGAGGCCTGGGAAGTGGCTGATAGCTTAGCAGTTGTTTTTAATAAGGGCTTAAGATGACTGAAGCTAATGAGGCTGGTTCTGTCTTGAAGGCAGAGAGGACACCTTGAGCAACATGCAGAAAGTGAAGGAGCAGGGTGTTCAGGCTGTCCATGGATGCTGGGGCAGCAGTTCAAGTCTAAGCAGAAAGCACAGGAAAGCTTAGCAGGTGGTTCTCCTGTGTGACCTGCTCTAGGTGACCCTGCTCTGGCAGGGGGTGTTGGGCCTGGTGATCTCTGGAGGTCTCTTCCACCCCCTACCATTCTGTGATTCCCATACCAATGGAGGGACCCTGCCTCTGTGTGGCCCAGAGCTCTGCTGAGCACTTACCCAAGCACTGCTCAGAAAAAGCTCTGGGGTTGTCCTCCCTGGGTGAATTTCTCCTTCCTAGGAGGAATTGTGCCCTGTGCTCAGCACTGCTGAGGCCACACCTTGAGTCCTGTGTCCAGTTCTGGTCCCCTCGGGTTAGGAAAGATGTTGAATTGCTGGAAGGTGTCCAGAGAAGGGCAACAAAGCTGGGGAGGGGTCTGGAGCACAGCCCTGTGAGGAGAGGCTGAGGGAGCTGGGGTTGCTTAGCCTGGAGAAGAGGAGGCTCAGGGGAGACCTTCTTGCTCTCTCCAACTCCCTGAAGGGAGGTTGTAGCCAGGTGGGGGTTGGTCTCTTCTGCCAGGCAACCAGCACCAGAACAAGAGGACACAGTCTGAAGCTGCGTCAGGGCAGGTTTAGGCTGGAGGTGAGGAGAAAGTTCATCCCAGAAAGAGACTGGCCATCGGGATGTGCTGCTCAGGGAGGTGGTGGAGTCCCCATCCCTGGAGGTGTTCAAGAGGGGTTTGGATGTGGCACTTAAAGCCATGGTTTAGTTGTCAGGAGGTGTTGGGTGACAGGTTGGACTTGATGATCTCTGAGGTCTTTTCCAACCTTATTGATTCTATAGTAGAAATAAATAAAGAATTGGGTTTTTAACCTGGACCTGCTGGAGGAGAGTAGGTGTCCAGAGGTGAATACCCTACAGAGGCATTGTTTCCAAACCCAGAGAGAGCTGCTGGCAGGCCAAGTGTGGTGACTAACTCCAGCATTTGTCTCTCCTCCTGATGTGTTTAACAGATCTTTTCCTTTGCAGCAGGGGTGAGTTGTGTAACAACAAGGGCAAAGCCTCACAGTCTGCTCCCAGGTGAAAATAATCCTAGCAGGGAGCCTGTCTGTCCCTGCAAGCCAGTTTTAGCTTCCTAATGAAATGTTATTCATGTTTGAAAACCTCCTAATGGGATTTCTGCTGGTTCAGAGTTGCTTCAAAAGTGGCAGCTGGAGATAATCTCCACATCACAGGATCACAGAATTGTCAGGGCTGGAAGGGACCTCAAGGCTCAGCCAGTTCCAACCCCGCTGCCATGGCCAGGGACACCTCACACTGCAGCAGGTTGCTCACAGCCACATCCAGCCTGGCTGCAAACACCTCCAGGCAGGAGGCTTCCACCACCTCCCTGGGCAACCTGTGCCAGTCTCTCACCACCCTCATGGGGAATAACTTCTTCCTCACAGCCAATCTCAATCTCCCCACTTCTAGTTTTGCTCCATCCCCCCCAGTCCTATCACTCCCTGACACCCTACAAAGTCCCTCCCCAGCTTTCTTGTAGCCCCCTGTAGATACTGGAAGGCCACAAGAAGGTTTCCTGGGAGCCTTCTCTTCTCCAGACTGCACAACCCCAACTCCCTCAGTCTGTCCTCACAGCAGAGCAGCTCCAGCCTCCTGGCCCTTCTCTGGACACCTTCCAGCACCTCCAGATCCTTCCTGGCACAGAGGCTCCAGAACTGGACACAGAGCTCCAGCAGGGTGGAGCAGAGGGGGAGAATCCCCTCCCTGGCCCTGCTGGCCACACTTCATGTGGGGTTAGGAGGCAGTGAGCTGCAAGGTGGACTTGCTATCTGTGGTCCTGGTCCTTTCCCTGTGGCTGTAGAGCAGGTGAGGAGTGGGCTGCACAATGGGCATGGGTGGGCCAAAGTGTGTCCTGTGTGTGAAGGCAGCAGCTTGAGGAAGCTGCAGAGCTGGGGGGTGAGAGCTGGCTCATTTGCAGAGCAAGGGCAGCTTAAGGGAGCTCAGTGTGAAACCTCAGGCTGTGTGTACTTGCTCCTTGGGCTGTTGAGGTGAGCAGTTTGCTGTGTGCCTGGCCAGGGAATGCTGGGTCAACAAGGGAATAAAGGAGGGTTAGGGTGATGGCTCTGCAGGTGCCTGCTGTTCAGTAGCTCAAGCACTGCAGGAGCTGAGAGCAGAGTCTCATCTGCTCTGTGCACAGGGTGCACAAAGCTTGGTTGAAGGGGAAGATGAACAGCAAGATGATCAAGGCCAGCAGGTGACTCTTCCCCTCTGTTCCACTCTGGAGAGACCTCACCTGGAGCACTGTATCCAAGTCTGGGGTCCTCAGCAGCAGAGAGACATTGGACCTGTTGGAGCCACAGAAATGATAGAATTAGGCTAAGGGGTAATGGTTTGAACTAAAGGAGGGTAAATTCAATCTAGACATGAGGAAGAGATGTTTTACAGTGAGAGTGGTGAAACACTGAAGCCCTATCCTTTAAGACATTCAAGGTCAGGTTGGATGAGGCTCTGAGCAACCTGATGTCGTTGAAGATGTCCCTGCTCATTGCAGGAGGCTGCACTAAATGACCTTTACAGGTCCCTTCCAACCCAACCTGTTCTCTGATCCTATGAGGGGTGCAGCTGCTTGGCCAAGTCTGCAAAGAAATACCTGCTCAAAGCTCTGTGCAACCCTTTCCTCACAGGATGTGAGGGGCTGGAAGGGACCTCTGGAGATACTTGAGTCCAACCCCCCTGCCAGAGCAGGAGCAGAGAATCCAGCACAGGTCACACAGGAACACATCCAGACAGGGCTGGAAAGGCTCCAGAGAAGGAGACTCCACAACCTCTCTGGGCAGCCTGCTCCAGGGCTCTGTGCCCCAAAGCTGTGTGCTCCAGGTGAGGCAGGCAAAGGAAGCAGCTAACAGCAGTTAATAGGCCTTTGTTAATAAGTTAATAAGACCTGTTTTGCATACCTGAGCACCACATCCGTGCAAAGAGCAACAGAGAAGTGATTTGTGGGGGTGCAGTGGTTTGTAGCAGAGTCCTGCTGTTGATAAAGGTTTTAGCCACCACAGCAGTGCAGTCTCTGCAGGTGGGGAAGCATCTTCTAATCACTGCTCTGATCAGAATGAGAGGCACCTACCACTGTGTGACAGGCAGGAGTGTGGTTATGATCTGGTTTGAGCCTCTGCCTTGTCTGCAAGGTAATTAGAATCATAGTCACAGAACTGTCAGGGTTGGAAGGGACCTCAAGGCTCAGCCAGTTCCAGCCCCTCTGCCATGGCCAGGGACACCTCACACTACAGCAGGTTGCTCACAGCCACAGCCAGCCTGGCTGCAAACACCTCCAGGCAGGAGGCTTCCACCACCTCCCTGGGCAACCTGTGCCAGGCTCTCACCACCCTCCTGGGCAACAACTTCTTCCTCACATCCAATCTCAATCTCCCCACTTCTAGTTTTGCTCCATTCCCCCCAGTCCTGTCACTCCCTGACACTCCCAGAAGTCCCTCCCCAGCTTTCCTATAGCCCCCTGCAGATACTGGAAGGCCACAATTAGGTCACCTCAGAGCCTTCTCTTCTCCACCCTGCACAACCCCAACTCCCTCAGTCTGTCCTCACAGCAGAGCAGCTCCAGCCCTCTGCTCCTCCTCCTGGCCCTTCTCTGGACACCTTCCAGCACCTCCAGAGCCTTCCTGGCACAGAGGCTCCAGAACTGGCCCCAGAGCTCCAGCTGTGGTCTCAGCAGAGTGGAGCAGAGGGGCAGAATCCCCTCCCTGGCCCTGCTGGCCACACTTCTCTTGCTGCAGCCCAGGCTCTGCTTGGCTCTCTGGGCTGCAAGTGCTCACTGCTGGCTCCTCTTGAGCTTCTCCTCCCCCAGCACCCCCAAGGCCTTTTCCTCAGGGCTGCTCTCAAGCCAATCCCTGCCCAGCCTGTATCAGTGCCTGGGATTGCCCTGCCCCAGCTGCAGGACCTTGCCCTTGGCCTTGTTGAACCTCCTGAGGTTGTCCTGGGTCCAGCTCTGCAGCCTGCCCAGATGCCTCTGGATGGATCCTTCCCTCCAGCTGTCAGCAGCACCACACAGCTTGGTGCTGAGGCTGCCTCAATGCCACTCTCCAGGTCACCAACCAAGATGTTAACCAAGCCTGGTCCCAGCACTGATCCTGAGGGACTCCACTTGGCCATGGACCATTGACAGCCACTCTCTGGCTGTGGCCATCAAGCCAGTTCTGTACCCACTGAACGCTTCATCCATGGAAGCATCCTGCAGCAGCTTGGAGACCAGGATGTGGTGCTTGCAGCTGCCCAGTGTCCATGGAGGAGAGTTCCTGCAGTACCAGGAGGTCCCTGCAGCATCCCAGTCCCCTGGGCAGGGAAGCAGAGCAACCTCAGGCTTTAGCAGTCAGCAGGGACTTGCTCCCCTCCCTGCTTTGCCCTGGGCAGAGTGGCTGCCCTGGGCTGGCCCAGCAGCTCTGGAGCCTGCAGAGTCCTGCCAGGGTTAGACACAGGCCTTGGGGAGGGCTCTGTGTGGCAGTGGGGGAGCAGCCCCTGCAGGAGAGCAGGGTGGTGACCCACAGGTTCCGAGAGGAGCTGGGAGGGGTGAAGGGGGCAAGGGAAGCAGGGGGGTGTGGATGCCCACACCATTCTCTGATGCCCAGCCCTACCTGCAGAACAGGGAGGAAGAGGAGGATGGGGTGAGCCACAGGAAGCCTGAGGGCTGAATCCTACATCAGCTGAATCACAGAATGGTTTGGAAGGGAACTCAAAGCTCACCCAGTTCCAACCACCCTACCACGTGCAGGGACACCTCCCACCAGCTCAGGGCTTCATCCAGCCTGCCCTTCAACACCTCCAGGGAGGAGGCAGCCACAGCCTCCCTGGGCAACCTCTGCCAGTGTCTCCCCACCCTCACTGGAAAGAATTCCTTCCTCATCTCCAGTCTCAATCTCCTCTCTCCCAGCTCAAAGCCATTGGCCCTTATCCTGCCACTCCCAGCCCTTGTCCAAAGTCCCTCCCCAGCTCTCTTGGATCCTCTTCAGGGATTGGAAGGCAGCTCTGAGGTCTCCCTAGAGACTTCTCTTTTCCAGGCTGAACAGCCCCAACACTCTCTGCCTGTCCCACAGGGGAGGGTCTCCAGCCTCTGATCATCTTGGTGGCCTCCTGAACCTGCTCCAACAGTTGCATGTCCTCCTTATGCTGAGGGCCCCAGAATCACCTGGATTCTCACCAGCCTTCCCTCCAAGCTGTCCAGGTGGCTGTGGCAGTGCTGCAAGCCTGGGGTTGTGGCCCTGAGCTGCAGGAGCCTTGGGTGCCTGGCAGTGCCCTTCATAACTGCTGAAGCAAGCCTGAGGTGTGCTGGGGCAGCGGGCAGGGGGCTGTGGGTTTTGAAGTAGCTTTAATTAGCTAATGCTGACTGAGTTGGCTTCCTGTGTCTGGAGCCCTGCTCATGAGAAGGCAGCAAAACCACAGGTTCCTCTGGCAAGGGGAGTGCAGAGGGGGTGAGTCACTGCTCCAGGCTGGGCCTGCTGCGCTCTTGGGGTTTGTTTTTTTGGGTGGTGGTTGTTTAAATGGGATGGAAAAAAAAAGGAGATCTTAATTGCTTTGTGTTGACACTTCAGTGGGTCTCTGCATTGGCCTGCTGCAGCAAACAAGTGGCTGCTGTTAATCAGTCAGTTGTAGAGATCCTGGCAGAAGGCAGGGGCTGGAGGGGACAGGGTGGGCTGGCTCCTCACAAGCTGCCACTGAGCTGCTGGGAAAGCAAATTCTTCCATTTGAATCAGCAGCAAATTCCAGCTCTGTTTCTGTTGGAAGTGCTCAGAGTGGCTGTCAGGAAATATTTGGTTGCTGTGTGCTCTCAGGATCCAATGAATCCTCCAGCTCCCAAGGAGATGTGCCAGTGCCTGAATGCTCCTTTCCTTTGCCCCCCTATTTTTTCCAGCCATCCCTGTGCAGGATGCAGCTCCTCCTCTTGGGAAACAGCCCTGCGGACTTTTTTTGTGTCTGTTGTTCTTTTTCCTCTGGGCTTGAGTGCTTTTCAGTTTCCACCTCGGCAGCTCATGCACCCAAGTGACCTGGGTGTCTTGTGTCACTTGTGCTGGAAGCACTAAGTGCTGCCATCAGTGGCATCCCTCCCCATGACAGCCCCCAGTGCTGTGTCTCCAGGTGGCTTACAGCTGTTTAAACCACACTGGCTGGGGCAGCTCTCTGTGCCCTGCCTTGTACTGCAGTTCAGTCTGGAGAGCAAATAAACTAAGCCCTCACTCAGTTTAGAAGCTATAAAAGTTGTTTGCACAGAAACTTTATATACAGCCCCTCTCTGGGAAGGGAGCTGACATTTGCAGACCTGGGATGCACTCAAAGCAGCTCTGACCTGCTGCACAAAGCCTGCAGAGGACAGGAGTGCTGCAGATGACACCAAGCTGGGCAGCAGTTGTGACGTGCTCGAATGTAGGAAGGCTCTGCAGAAGGACAGCCTGAAGTCAAGGGCATGAGATTCAGCAAGCCAAGTGCCAGCTCACAACGACCCCATGAGTGCTCCAGGCTTGGGGCAGAGTGGCTGGAAACTGTCCAACCAGAGAAAGACCTGGAGGTGCTGGGTGACAGCAGCTGGAGGTGAGCCAGGGGGTGCCCAGGTGGGCAAGAAGGCCACCAGCAGCCTGGCCTGGAGCAGCAATGGTGTGGCCAGCAGGAGCAGGGCAGGGATTGTCCTTCAGTACTGGTGAGGCCACACCTTGAGTCCTGGGGCCCTCATGCCAAGAAGGACATTGAGGAGCTAGAGCAGGTTCAGAGAAGGGCAACCAAGCTGGGGAAGGGTCTGGAGAAGAGGGCTGGGGAGGAGCAGCTGAGGGAGCTGGGGGTGTTGAGTGTGGAGCAGAGGAGGCTGAGGGAGACCTCATTGCTCTCTACAGCTCCCTGAGAGGAGGCTGCAGTGAGGTGGGGATTGCTCCCTAGTCTCAGGGCATAGGAGAGGAAATGGCCTGAAGTTGCACCAGGGGAGGGTTAGGTTGGAGATGAGGAAAAATGTCTTTGGTGCAAGAGTGGTCAGGGATTGGCACAGGCTGCCCAGGGAGGTGGTGGAGTCCCCATGCCTGGAGGGGTTCCAGAAACCTGTGGCCATGGCACTTGGGGCCAGGGTTTAGTGGCCATGGTGGGGTTGGGTTGATGGTTGGACTGGATGACTTAGAGGGCTTTTCCAACCTTAATGATTCTGTGACTGTATAAATGGGCAGCATTATGCCAGCCACTCTCTCCTCTGGAGCAGCTTTTGTGTACCCACGTGTTATGGAGTGGCTTTGCTTTGTGTCCTGCAGGGTGGGAGGTGAAGGCAGGAGCAGTAGGGATCTGGAGTGGGACCTGCTTTCTTACAAACTCTATGTGCACTGTCTGATTGCCACCAGGCTGTAAAATAGGGGTGGGAACATTGGCTCCCTGCTGTCTCTCCTTTCACAGAATCACAGAATTAACCAGGTTGGAAAAGACCTTTGAGATCATTGAGTCCAACCTATCACCCAGCACCATCTGATCAACTCACCCCTCAACCATGGCACCAAATGCCTCATCCAGGCTCTTCCTAAACACCTCCAGGGATGGGGACTCCACCATCTCCCTGGGCAGCAGATTCCAATGGCCAATCTCTCTTGCTAGGAAGAATTTCTTGCTCACACCCAGCCCAAACCTTCCCTGGCACAGCTTGAGACTGTGTCACTGCTTGCCTGGGAGAAGAGACCAACCCCCACCTGGCTACAACCTCCCTTCAGGGAGTTGGAGAGAGCAAGAAGGTCTCCCCTGAGCCTCCTCTTCTCCAGGATAAGCAACCCCAGCTCCCTCAGCCTCTCCTCACAGGGCTGTGCTCCAGACCCCTCCCCAGCTTTGTTGCCCTTCTCTGGACACCTTCCAGCATCTCAACATCTTTCCTAACCTGAGGAGCCCAGAACTGGACACAGGACTCAAGGTGTGGCCTAAGCAGTGCTGAGTCCAGGGCACAATGACCTCCCTGCTCCTGCTGGCCACACTCTTCCTGATGCAGGCCAGGATGCCCTTGGCCTTCTTGGCTCCCTGGGCACACTGCTGGCTCCTGTTCAGCTGCTGTCCTCCACTATACCCAGGTCCCTCTCTGCCTGGCTGCTCTCAGCCACTCTGCCCCCAGCCTGTAGCGCTGCCTGGGGTTGTTGTGGCCAATGTGCAGAACCTGGTACTTTGGTATGTTTAATCTCCTGCCCTTGGACTCTGCCCATCTGCCCAGCCTGTCCAGGTCCCTCTGCAGAGCTCTTCTACCCTCTAACATCAACTCCCCCAGCTTGGTGTCATCTGCAAAGTTATTGATGATGGACTCAATCCCCTCCTCCAGATCATCAATCAAGATGAACAGGACCCCCCCTTGTTTCCCTCCCTTCCTCTGGACTGGGTTTCAAGCTGTGGGTTTGCCCCTGGCTGCCCTGGCCTGGCCTGGCAGGGGCAGTGGGGGTGGAGGTGCCGTGGCCAGGCGTGAGCAGCGGGGAGCTACGTTCCCCCAGGGCTTGGCGGGAGGCAGCTGACGTGTGCTCCCCCTGCCAGCCTGATAAAAGGGCTTTTCATGTCCCTGAAGACAAAGCCTCTTGTTTAAAAACACAACTGAATGAAAAACAGGATTCTGAATGCCCTCGACTCAGCTATTAAACACAAACAAACCCCACAACCCCCCCCAAAAACCTGGAAAGCTTCCCCAGCAGGCCCAGTGTGGCAGTGGTGGTCTCCTACCTCCCAGTGCAAAACAGCCCCACAGCCAACCCAAACCTCTGTAAAAGAGCTGTGAGAGCTTAGCAGTTCCTTGCCAACCTGGAACTTTGTGGCCCAGGAACCTTATCCTCTAGGAACACCTTCAGATGCTGGAAGGTTGCTCTGAGGTCTCCCTGGAGCCTTCTTTTCTCCAGGCTCAGCAGCCCCGCTTCTCCCAGCCTCTCCCCACAGGGAAGGTTCTGCAGCCCTCTGATCATCTTGGTGGCCTCTTCTGGACCCTCTCCAGCAGCTCCAGGTCCTTCTTGTGCTGGGAGTCCCAGAACTGGAGCAGGTAGGACTTCAGGTGTGGACCTGGGGGTGCTGATTGACAGCCACCTAAGCAAAGCCAGCAGTGTGCCCAGGGGGCCAAGAGGGCCAATGGCATCCTGGCCTGCATCAGGAACAGTGTGGCCAGCAGGAGCAGGGAGGTCATTCTGCCCCTGTACACTGCACTGGTTAGGCCACACCTTGAGTCCTGTGTCCAGTTCTGGGTTCCACAGTTTAGGAAGGACATTGAGACACTGGAAGGTGTCCAGAGAAGGGCAAGAAAGCTGGGGAAGGGGTCTGGAGCACAGCCCTGTGAGGAGAGGCTGAGGGAGCTGGGGTTGCTTAGCCTGGAGAAGAGGAGGCTCAGGGGAGACCTTTTTGCTCTCTCCAACTCCCTGAAGGGAGGTTGTAGCCAGGTGGGGGTTGGTCTCTTCTGGCAGGCACCCAGCAGCAGAACAAGAGGACACAGTCTCAAGCTGTGCCAGGGGATGTTTAGGCTGGAGGGGAGGAGAAAATTCTTCACCGAGAGAGTTATTCACCATTGGAATGTGCTGCCCAGGGAGGTGGTGGAGTCCCCATCCCTGGAGGTGTTCAAGAGGGGATTGGATGTGGCACTTGGTGCCATGGTCTAGTCATGAGGTCTCTGGTGACAGGTTGGACTTGATGATCTTTGAGGTCTCTTCCAGCCTTGGTGGTTCTGTGATTCTGGTGTCAGCAGAGCAGTGCTGGCAGCAGTGAGCTTCTGCAGCCAGGCTGGGACAGTGCCCTGCACACTGCAGCAGCAGTGGGGCCAAGAGCAATGCAAACATTTCAAAACCAACAGCATAAAAAACCCCAAACCAAAACCAACCCAAACCCTGATCAGATTTAGGAAGTCACATGCTGCTACAGATGTGGTAACCCAAAGGGCTGCAGTCTCCAAGCTCTGTTGGAAGCTGCTGGGGACGTCGTTGGTGGAAGGCTCTCAGGAAGCAGAACCACTGATGCACAAAGTGCAGCCCTCAGTGCAGCACCAGTGCAGTGCTCTGCAGTGCTTCCAGCATGCAGAAGCAGGACCACACCTTGCTGTGATGCCAAGCTGCAAGGGAGGTTGTGCTGAGATGGGGCTGGGTCTCTTCTCCCTCGGATCAGGTGAGAGGAGGAGAGGCAATGGCCTGAAGTTGTGCCAGGGGAGGGTTAGGGTGGAGATGAGGGAAAATGTCTCTGCTGCAAGAGTGGTCAGGGATTGGCACAGGCTGCCCTGGGAGGTGGTGGAGTCCCCATGCCTGGAGGTGTTCAAGAAACGTGTGGCCATGGCACTTGGGGCCATGGTGGTGTTGGGTTGCTGGTTGGACTGGGTGATCTTGGAGGGCTTTTCCAACCCAAACAATTCTATGACACTTTGAGGGAAAGAGCATGCAGAAAAGCTTAGCTGTGGTTTTCAGATTCCAACACCACAGGCAGGGAAGAAGACTATCAGTGGCACACAGGTGCCAGTGTAACCTTGTTCCATCCAACAGCAACACACTGCACATCCCCTTCCACCTTATCCAGAGGCTGCAATCGTGCCAGGGGAGACAGGTTGGACATTAAGAGCAATTCCTTTGGTGCAAGAGTGGTCAGGGATTGGCACAGGCTGCCCAGGGAGGTGGTGGAGTCCCCATCCCTGGAGGGGTTCAAGTGGCCATGGCACTTGGGGCCATGGTTTGCTGGCCGTGGTGGGGTTGGGTTGATGGTTGGACTGGATGGACCTTAAAGGTCTTTTCTAACCCAAAGAATTCTATGGTTTGCTGTTTTGTTCTAAGATGCTTTTCCCCTTCCCAAATAGCTGTCACAAAGTCAGGTGTCTGCTTTTTCTCTCTTGGTTTAAGTTCTTTCCTTCTCTTCTCATGCAGAGAAACAAAGCAAAAAGGAAGAAATGATTTGGGGGGGTGGCAAAAGGAAGGGTGGTGAAGCTGTTTTGTAGACTTCTGAATGAGCTGAACAGCACAGGGGCTGGAAGGGAGGTTTATTTTGAAGTGAAAACCCACAGACACAACTGCAGGGCACATCCACAGCTTGGTATTTCTCTAATGAAATCCCAACAGAGAAAGCTCTCAGCTCCTGCTGGTGCTTTGCTGCTTGTTTTGGTGTTAAGATGTTAAAGATAATCAGCAGAGAAGGGCAGAAAGCTGGGGAGGGGTTTGGAGCACAGCCCTGGGAGGAGAGGCTGAGGGAGCTGGGGTTGCTTAGCCTGGAGAAGAGGAGGCTCAGGGGAGACCTTGCCATCTACACCTACCTGAAGGGAGGTTGTAGCCAGGTGGGGGTTGGTCTCTTCTCCCAGGCAAGCAGCACCAGAACAAGAGGACACAGTCTGAAGCTGTGCCAGGGGAGGTTTAGGCTGAAGGTGAGGAAGAAATTCTTCCCAGCAAGAGAGATTGGCCATTGGGATGTGCTGCCCAGGGAGGTGGTGGAGTCACCAACCCTGGAGGTGTTTAGGAAGAGCCTGGATGAGGCCCTTGGTGCCATGGTTGAGTTGATCAGATGGTGCTGGGTGACAGGGTGGACTCAATGATCTCCAAGGTCTTTTCCAACCTGGTTCATTCTGTATTCAGCAGCAAAAGGAATTCTAATAAAGTGGTTAGCTAGTGATGCTTTTGGAGATGCCTTTTCGAGGGAAATCCTCATGGTTTGGAAATGAACTGGTGCAAATGAGGGGTTAGGAAGCAGAGAGAAGTTGTGTGGGAGGGCTGGCTGAGTTTTCAGTCTGCTGGCAGAGCCTGTCCTGCCTGGCAGCTCATGCCACCTCCCTGTGCAGTCAGAACTCTCCCTTCCTGAGAGTGTTCCCCAAGTGTTTCTGCCAGTTGTGAAATCTGCCACTTGTAGCATCACTGAACCTGCTCAGAGCTGACTTTCTTGCTGAGCAACTCCTTCATCCCCTGCAAATAACAGCCAGGCTTGGCTGCCACCGAGGCTTGGGCTGCTGGGGCACCTGTGGGGTGCTGCAGGGAAGGGGCTGCGCCAGGAGCTGGGTTCATAGGTTCATGGAGTGGTTTGGGTTGGAAGGGACCTTTAAAGATCATCCAGTTCCAACCACCCTGTCATGTGCAGGGACACCTCCCACCAGCCCAGCTTGCTCAAGGCCTCTGGGATAGGTCCCAGACCAGCAGCCTGGGCATCCCTCAGGATGGGCAGTGCTGCACCCAGGAGTTCCTGCAGCAGCAAAGGACCTGCATGGGAGCACTTCCTGGGGCAATCAGTCTTAGCTTACCAAAACAGTGCAAACTGCTGTGCTGCTTCCCTTTTTATTGGTGTTCTCTCTCAGTCTAATGCAGTTTTGCTGCAATTCCTGCCCCTGCCCCACTCTTGGCAGTACAAGCCTTGGCTGCCTTGCTGCTGGTGGCTTTTTGCTGCCTGTGAACCACATTCCCCTGTCTGCTGGCAGCTCTGCAGATGCTGGCAGGTGGGGTCTGATGTGCTTGCCTTCATGTCTCTGCAGTGATGCAACTTCTTGTTGACTTTCTGAGCTGCTGGCACCTGTCTGAGCTGCTTTCCCAGGCAGCCACACCTGCCCCTTTGCTCTCCTCTCCACTTTGCTCTCCTCTCCACTTTGCTCTCCTCTCCACCAGCTTCGTTTTCTTCCCAGACCTAGTGAAGTGCTTCAGAAAATGAATGCTTGCAGCTCCAGGCAAAGCTGGGTGCTTGTGAAGGCAGCCCAGAGCCTCAGACAAAAGAGGCTTTGCTAAGCAGAGCCCAGGCATTTGTGAAGCTGAGTCTCTTTTGCCTTGCTCAGCAAGCCAGCACCAGCCAGGATCCTGCCTTCAGACAGGCTGCGAACCTGCAGTCACCTCCCCTGCATGGAGCAGCAGAGGTTGGGGACTGAGCTGCTGGAGAGCAGTGAAGGGAAAAAGGACCTGGGGGGTCCTGGTGGATGGGAGGTTGGCCATGAGCCAGCAATGTGCTCTGGTGGCCAAGAAGGCCAAGGGCAGCCTGGGGTGGATCAGAAGGGCTGTGGTTAGCAGGTCAGAGAGGTTCTCCTGCCCCTCTGCTCTGCCCTGCTGAGGCCACAGCTGGAATATTGTGTCCAGCTCTGGGGCCCTCAGCTCAAGAAGGAGCTCAGGGAATTGCTGGAGAGAGTCCAGCACAGAGCCACAGAGCTGCTGCAGGCAGTGGAACATCTTCCTCAGGAGGAGAGCCTGAGGGAGCTGAGGGCTCTGGAGCTTGGAGAGGAGGAGCCTGAGGGTAACCTCCTTGCTGTTGCTAAAGCTGTGCAGGGTGAGTGGCCAGAGGCTGGAGCCAGGCTCTGCTGGGTGCTGCCCAATGCCAGCACAAGGGGCAGTGGTGGAAGCTGAGGCAGAGGAAGTGCCATGGGCACAGGAGGAAACATTTTGTCCCTGTGAGGGTGCCAGAGCCCTGGAGCAGGCTGCCCAGGGGGGTTGTGGAGTCTCCCTCTCAGGAGATATTCCAACCCCACCTGGCTGTGTTCCTGTGTGAGCTGATCTAGGTGACCCTGCTGTGGCAGGGGGTTGGACTGGATGAGCTCTGGAGGTCCCTTCCAGCCCCTCACATTCTGACTCTGTGCTTTTGCTTGCAGAGGAGGCAGCTGTGTCTGTTCCCACAGGCAGAGGAGGAACCTTTTGTTTTCTCATCTTCCAGCAACTGTAGCTGGAAAATGTTGGGATGTAAATCCCAATCTGAAGTTGCACTGAGCCTGTCCAGATTTAGAAAGACCTTGAGCTGGAGCTATCAGGGTCTGCTCCAATGTGCTTCTCAGTGCCTCCTGGTCTTTGTTTATGCCCAGGGATTGCTCTGTTTGCATTGTTCCCTTGAGTGCTGATCTCTCCCTTGTGTTGGCTGCAATCACAGAACGGTGAGGGTTGAAAGGAAGCTCTGGAGGTCATGGAGCCCAACCCCCCTGCCAAATGCCAACAGAGTCTCATCTCCAGATCTGACCCTGCAGTCACAAATGCCCTGGGAGAAAGGGATGTGGGCAGCCCTTTGCCATCTATATGGTGATTCCTCCTGCACAGACTGCTCAGGGGGAACCTGATCAGTACTTGGAAAGGAGGATTATAGCAGATGAGTGTAGGAGCTCTGTGCTTCATCTCCTCCTGCTTCTTAACCACCGAGCAGAGCTGATCAAATCAGCACTTCTGCATCCTTGGGGTGTGAGTGTAGCCAGTGCTGGCTGCTCTTCCTTGGCTGCTGGTGCTCCTGCTGTATCATAGTGTCATAGAATCAGTCAGGGTTGGAAGGGACCCCAAGGATCATCTAGTTCCAACCCCCCTGCCATGGGCAGGGACACCCCACACTAGATCAGGCTGCCCAGAGCCTCATCCAGCCTGGCCTTAAACACCTCCAGGGACAGGGCCCCAACCACCTCCCTGGACAACCCATTCCAGGGCTTCACCACTCTCATGGGGAAGAACTTCCTTCTCACCTCCAGCCTCAATCTCCACACCTCCAGCTTCATTCCATTCCCCCTAGTCCTATCACTCCCTGAGATCCTGAGCAGTCCCTCCCCAGCCTTCCTGGAGCCCTCTTCAGATCCTGGAAGGCCACAATGAGGTCACCTGGGAGCCTTCTCTTCTCCAGACTGCACAACCCCAACTCTCTCAGTCTGTCCTCACAGCAGAGCAGCTCCAGCCCTCTGCTCATCCTCATGGCCCTTCTCTGGACACCTTCCAGCCCCTCCAGATCCTTCCTGGCACAGAGGTTCCAGAACTGGACCCAGAGCTCCAGCTGTGGTCTCAGCAGAGTGGAGCAGAGGGGCAGAATCCCCTCCCTGGCCCTGCTGGCCACACTTCTCTTGCTGCAGCCCAGGCTCTGCTTGGCTCTCTGGGCTGCAAGAGATCATCCAGTACAACCCCTGCCATGGGCAGGGACACCTCCCACCAGCCCAGCTTGCTCAAGGCCTCATTCAGCCTGAATCTCCCCACTTCTAGTTTTGCCTCATCCCTCCAGTCCTATCATACCCTGACACCCTAAAAGGTCCCTCCCCAGCTTTCCTGTAGCCCCTTTCAGATCCTGGAAGGCCACAGGCAGGTCTCCCTGGAGCCTTCTCTTCACTGCACAACTGCAATCTCAGCCTCTGGAGATCAGAGCTTTTCAGCCCTGCGTAGCACAGACTGGGTAGCAGCAGGCCCATGAATGTGCCCAGAAGCTCATTGCCCATAAAACAAATAGCCAGGGGTAAATATTAACAAGGCTAATGGCCTTTTGGACTTGCTAAGGAGGGCATTCCCCATCTCCTGAGCTTCACACAGCTGGTTTCTGAGTGGAAAGATAAACGTGACTGCAGGAGCTGCAGTGACCTTGGTGCTGATTGTTGCTGTGCTGCCCTTCAGAGCTGGATGACAGCCTGGTTTCACTCAGTGTCCCTTTCTCTCCCCTTTTAGATCCTCCCTAACTTCATGAGATGGCCAACACCACGCAGATCTCCAAAGATGAGCTGGAGGAGCTCAAGGAGGCCTTTGCCAAAGTGGGTAAGTCCCAGCCAGGAGCGCTGCTGTCTGCTGTGCCTTTGCCAGGGCTTCAGCCCAGCCCTGCCAGCAGGCTGTGGGCAGTCTGCTGCCTTTGTGGTCTCCTCTGTGCCAGGGAGTGCCTTGGCAGCCTTCTTGCTTCTGGCTCCTCACTTCAAGGCCAGGAGCACAAAGGGAGGGATGCTGCCAGTCTGGCTGCCACTGAGCCTTGCCCCCTTGCTCCAGGGTGGGCTTTGGTGACTCCTGAGGGCAGAAGAAGTATCACAGAATCATGGAATCATAGAATCAATGAGGTTGGAAAAGATCATCAAGTCCAACCTATTACCTAATGCCTAACACCTCCTGACAACTAAACCATGGCTCCAAGTGCCACATCCAAGCCTTTTGTGAACACCTCCAGTGCTGGTGACTCCACCACCTCCCTGGGCAGCACATCCACTGGAGGTGTTCAGGAGGAGACTTGATAGGGTGCTTGGTGCTATGGGTTAGTTGATTAGGTGGTGTTGGATGATAGGTTGGACAGGATGATCGTGAAGGTCTCTTCCAACCTGGTTTATTCTATTCTATTCCAGTGGCCAATCTCTCTTGCTGGGGAGAGCTTTCTCCTCACCTCCAGCCTAAACCTCCCTTGGCACAGCTTGAGACTGTGTCCTCTTGTTCTGGTGCTGGGTGCCTGGGAGAAGAGACCAACCCCCACCAGGCTACAACCTCCCTTCAGGGAGTTGGAGAGAGCAAGAAGGTCTCCCCTGAGCCTCCTCTTCTCCAGGCTAAGCAACCCCAGCTCCCTCAGCCTCTCCTCACAGGGCTGTGCTCCAGACCCCTCCCAGCCTGGTTGCCCTTCTCTGGACACCTTCCAGCATCTCAACATCTTTCCTATACTGAGGAGCCCAGAGCTGGACACAGGACTCAAGGTGTGGCCTCAGCAGTGCTGAGCACAGGGCAGAATGACTTCCCTGCTCCTGCTGGCCACACTGTTCCTGATGCAGGCCAGGATGCCATTGGCCTTCTTGCCCCCCAGGGCACACTGCTGGCTCCTGTTCAGCTGCTGTCAACCAATTCCCCCCAGGTCCCTCTCTGCCTGGCTGCTCTCAGCCACTCTGCCCCCAGCCTGTAGCTCTCCATGGGGTTGCTGTGGCCAAAGTGCAGCACCTGGCACTTGGACTTGTTCCCTGCCATCCTGTTGGACTCTGTCTATCTGTCCTGCCTGGCAAGATCCCTCTGGAAAGCCACAACAGGTACTGCATTCCTTTGGCCCAGGCAGCACTTCAGGGCTTGCCCAGTGCTTGGGTTTGATGCTGTAGGTTTGGGCTGAGCCACGAGGATGGTAAGTGGAGCTGCTGCCTTTCTGGTTTGTGCAGGTGCATCTGAGGCACTCTGCCTGGTGAGCTGGGAGGCAAAGCCTAATGAGTGTCTCTTTACCTGGCCATTAGGGAACAACTTGTGGTCACAATCCAAAGCTTTGTGGCTGCCTTGCATGTGCATTGCCCTCTGGTGGCTCTTTGTCTTCTCTGGTTCTTACCTCCCTAACAGACAGTTGGGTGCTGAGGGGTTGCACAGCCCAAGTTGCTCCACCTGCCTTCCTGCTTTGGCAAACCCTGCCCTGGCATTGCAGAAGTCTCCTGCCCTGGCATTGCAGAGGTCTCTTTCTCTGGCATTGCAGGGGTCTCCTGCCCTGGCATTGCAGAGGTCTCCTGCCCTGGCATTGCAGGGGTCTCCTGCCCTGGGACTGCAGAGGTCTCTTGCCCTGACATTGCAGAGGTCTCCTGCCCTGGCACTGCAGAGGTCTCTTGCCCTGGCATTGCAGGGGTCTCCTGCCCTGGCATTGCAGAGGTCTCTTGCCCTGGCATTGCAGAGGTCTCTTGCCCTGGCATTGCAGGGGTCTCCTGCCCTGGCATTGCAGAGGTCTCCTGCCCTGGCATTGCAGAGGGCTCCTGCCCTGGCATTGCAGAGGTCTCTTGCCCTGGCATTGCAGAGGGCTCCTGCCCTGGCATTGCAGAGGTCTCTTGCCCTGGCATTGCAGAGGGCTCCTGCCCTGGCATTGCAGAGGTCTCTTGCCCTGGCATTGCAGAGGGCTCCTGCACTGGCATTGCAGAGGTCTCTTGCCCTGGCATTGCAGAGGTCTCTTGCCCCTGGCATTGCACTGGGCTGCTGCCCTGGCACTGCAGAGGTCTCTTGCCCTGGCATTGCAGAGGGCTCTTGCCCCTGGCATTGCACTGGGCTGCTGCCCTGGCACTGCAGGGGTCTCTTGCCCTGGCATTGCAGAGGTTTCTTGGCAGGCTGCTGCAGGAAGCTGCACTGGGCAGAAACCTGACATCATGGGGGAAATAGTTTTGTGCTGATTGAGTTTCTTGATCTGGCTTACAGGAGGATGAGAGGAAAGCCAGGGAGGGGTGGGATGGGAGGTGGACCTCAGCAGTGTGGACTGAGGTCAGTGTGCGCAGCTGAGGAGCCACACCCAGGACTGGCACAGGCCAGGGGCGAGTTGCACAAGTGATGAGAGGCAGTGCTTTGTTCTCTGAAGTGGACATCTTTGCTTCAGCACTGGTTATCAGCACAGGCTGGTCACTGCCTCCCCTCTGTCTGGGCTGAGCTGCCCTCTGGAGCAAGGTGGCTCTGAGAACTCTTAGGGCAGGTTCAGTTTGCAGTCTATGGAGGGAAGCAGGAATTTCAGAGACAGCTGATTGCCAAGGAGCAGTGCGCCCTGCTGGGAGGTGCTTCAAGCTGCATTTCAGGCAGTCCCCTCTCCCTCTTCCCAAGACTCTTCCAGCAGGTGGATGGGAGCTGCTGCAGAAGGAGATGGAGTAGAGTAGAGTAGAGTAGAGTAGAGTAGAGTAGAGTAGAGTAGAGTAGAGTAGAGTAGGATAGAATAGAATAGACCAGGTTGGAAGAGACCTCAGAGATCATGAAGCCCAACCTATCAGCCAGCACCATCTGATCAACTCAACCATGGCACCAAGTGCCTCATCCAGGCTCTTCCTAAACACCTTCAGTGATGGTGACTCCACCACCTCCCTGGGCAGCACATTCCAATGGCCAGTCTCTCTTGCTGGGAAGAATTTCTTCCTCACCTCCAGCCTAAACCTCCCCTGGCACAGCTTGAGACTGTGTCCTCTTGTTCTGGTGCTGGGTGCCTGGGAGAAGAGACCAACCCCCACTTGGCTACAACCTCCCTGCAGGGAGTTGGAGAGAGCAAGAAGGTCTCCCCTGAGCCTCCTCTTCTCCAGGCTAAGCAACCCCAGCTCCCTCAGCCTCTCCTCACAGGGCTGTGCTCCAGACCCCTCCCCAGCTTTCTTGCCCTTCTCTGGACACCTTCCAGCAACTCAACATCTTTCCTAACCTGAGGAGCCCAGAACTGGACACAGGACTCAAGGTGTGGCCTCAGCAGTGCTGAGCACAGGGCACAATGACTTCCCTGCTCCTGCTGGCCACACTCTTCCTGATGCAGGCCAGGATGCCCTTGGCCTTCTTGGCCCCCTGGGCACACTGCAGGCTCCTGTTCAGCTGCTGTCCACCAGTACCCCCAGGTCCCTCTCTGCCTGGCTGCTCTCAGCCACTCTGACCCCAGCCTGTAGCACTGCCTGGGGTTGCTGTGGCCGAAGTGCAGAACCTGGCATCATCTTTCTTGCTGCCTAATCTGCCTCTGAGTGCCAGCCTTAATAAATCTGGGGGGTAGGAAGCCCATTCTGTCCTTGGATACACTTAAAATTGTTAACTTGGATGGAATGTGTCATTAGTGTGTGTGGAAATTATTGAGATGAGCTTGGCTGGCAGCCCTTGCCCTGGAAACATGGAGAGACCCAAGTCAGGTCTTGCTTTGTGGCAGGAAACCAGCTCGACCTGCTCAGGGGGTGGGTCCTGCCTTGGTGTTCAGTGATAAAAGCAGTGTCAAAAGTTGGCTGTTAGCTGAGCAATGTGATCTGGACACCCCCAGAAGAGAGGTGAGATGTGCTGGTCCTCCTCAGCTCCCTTCTGTTTTGGGTGCTTTAGGCATGGTACAGCCCCCAGGCCTTGCTGTGGGGTGTGCCTGTCAGGAGTGTCTCTAAGAGCAGAGTCCTGCACCTGGGCAGGAAGAACAACCTGCAGCAGCACAGGCTGGGAGGGGATCTGCTGGAGAGCAGCCCCCTGGAGAAGGACCTGGGAGTGCTGCTGGACAGGAAGCTCTGCATGGGACAGCAATGTGCCCTGGGGGCCAAGAAGGCCAAGGGGGTCCTGGGGGGCATTCAGAGGAGTGTGGCCAGCAGAGCCAGGGAGGTTCTCCTCCCCCTCTGCTCTGCCCTGCTGAGACCTCACCTGGAGAATTGCATCCAGGTCTGGGCTCCCCAGTTCAGGAGGGACTGGAGAGAGTCCAAGGGAGGGCTAGAAGGATGCTGAAGGGACTGCAGCACTGCCTGGGGAGGAGAGGCTGAGAGCCCTGGGGCTGTTTAGTCTGGAGAGGAGAAGACTGAGAGTGATCTGATCAATGTCTATCAATAGCTGAGGGGTGAGGGTCAAGAGGTAGGGGACAGGCTCTGCTCACTTGCTCAAGGAGCAATGGATGGAAACTCCAGCACAGGAGGTTCCACTTCAACAGGAGGAGGAACTTCTTGCCTGTGAGTGTCCCAGAGCCCTTGAGCAGGCTGCCCAGAGAGGTTGTGGAGCCTCCTTCTCTGGAGCCTTTCCAGCCCCATCTGGATGTGTTCCTGTGTGACCTGTGCTGGATTCTATGCTCCTGCTCTGGCAGGGGGGTTGGACTTGATGATCTTTGGAGGTCCCTTCCAACCCCTGTGTGTTTCACCAACTGGACCAGATTGAGAGATCTGGGGGGTGTTGGAAGGCAGTGAGATGAGTCACTGTGGGATGTGTTACTGCAAGGTGTTGCTGTGCACTCTCTTACTCTTGGCCCTCCTGGACAATTGAAGATAAGCTGCCCAGAAAGGCTGTGGAGTCTCCATCTCTGGAGGCATTCAAAACCCACCTGGATGTGTTCCTGTGTGATTCACTCAGGGGGAGTGGAGTTGGTGATCTTCAAGAGGTCCCACACCATTGTGTGACTCTGGGAGAAACCATGGGCTAAAGGCTGCTGCAGTTGAGACAAGCAGCTCCCAGCATCCTCTGGCCAGGTATTTGTACTGGAAATGATCCATGTGGTAAATAGCAGTGGGGAAAAAAGCATTTTGACTTCTGGAAAAAAGTAATTAAGAGGGGCATGAGGACCATCTAGGCCTTGAAGGACCTGCAGGGTAATGGGGGAAGAGCAAGTTGCTCTGGTGCCCCCAGAAAGACACTGAACTGCTGGAGCAGGTCCAGAGGAGGCCACAAGGCTGGAGAAGCTCCCCTGTGGGGCCAGGCTGGGAGAGTTGGGGCTCTTCAGCCTGGAGAAGGCTCTGGGGAGACCTTAGAGCAGCCTTCCAGGACCTGAAGGGGCTCCAGAGGAGCTGGGGAGGGACTTTTGACACAGGCTGGGAGTGGCAGGATGAGCGACAATGGCTTTGAGCTGGGAGAGGGGAGACTGAGCCTGGAGATGAGGAAGAAATTCTTTGCAGTGAGGGTGGTGAGACTCTGGCACAGGTTGTCCAGGGAGGTATTCAAGGCCAGGCTGAATGAGGCCTTGAGCAATGTGGGCTAGTGGGAGGTGTCCCTATGGCAGGAGGGTTGGAGCTGGATGGTCTTGAAGATCCTTTCCAGCCCATGCCATGCAGTGGTCCTCTGCACTCTCAGCTGGCTTCTGAGCCTGCTCTGCAGAGCGGTGTGTGGGTACCACCAACGAGTGGCCCTTGCTAGGGGAGGCAGGGCAGAACAGAATCTGCAGCCTTGCTCTGTTTGTTTGCCCTCTCCTGGCTCCACTAGCAGAGATAAGCATCTCCTCCTCCTGGAAACACCAAGTACTTCAAAGCTGAACACTTTGTTCCCTGCTGCTGCTGCTGCTGCTGCTGCAAGGTGGGGAACAATGCCCTGAGCCTTACGGGGCTCTGTGATCCTGCTGGAGTGTGTCCTGCTCAGCCTTTCTCCTTAAAAGGCAACGTGTGGCTGACTTTCCCCCTCACATCCTGTTATTTCAGCTATTTTAAGGGCTGGTCTGGAGGCAGCTGAGCCAGAGCTGGGAACAGCTCTGGGCTTTGGGTTGCTGCAGCAGCAGCAGCAGCAGCAGCTGGGCAGGAGGTGGTGGCGGCGTGGCGCTGCAGTGGCCTTGCCCGCCTGTGGTACCCTGGCAGGCATGCATCCTGCAGTAGAAACAGGAAACTGCTTGGTGTGCTGTAGTTTCCTCTCCACCAGGCAGACTGCCATGAAGCCAGGCTGGAGCACTCCTGCTTAAAACCATTTGCACTTTCTTCCATTAGTAATTCCGGGAGGAGCGCCGGAGGGTTTGGGTCGGGCCAGCCTCTGCTCCAGCAGCCTCTGCAGCTGCTGAGCACCCTGGCAGGCTGTGGGAGCCAGGGGGGTGGCACCACCTCTTGTCTGAGGGCTGGGGCTGGGTGCAGGACATCTAGCAAGGTCCATGGCTAAGTGTAGACCCTCAGGGATCAGTGCTGAGACCAGTCTTCTTTAACAACTTTGCTGGAGTTAGAGAGACTGGGACCAGGCTTGTTTAACATCTTGGTGGGTGCCATGGACAGTGGCATTGAGGCATGCTCAGCACCAAGCTGTGTGCTGGGCCAGCCCAGGGCAGCCACTCTGCCCAGGGCAAAGCAGGGAGGGGAGCAAGTCCCTGCTGACTGCTAAAGCCTGAGGTTGCTCTGCTTCCCTGCCCAGGGGACTGGGATGCTGCAGGGACCTCCTGATACTGCAGCAACTCTCCTCCATGGACACTGAGCAGCTGCAAGCACCACATCCTGGTCTCCAAGCTGGTGCAGGATGCTTCCATGGATGAAGCATTCAGTGGGTACAGAACTGGCTTGATGGCCACAGCCAGAGAGTGGCTGTCAATGGTCCATGGCCAAGTGGAGTCCCTCAGGATCAGTGCTGGGACCAGGCTTGGTTAACATCTTGGTTGGTGACCTGGAGAGTGGCATTGAGGCAGCCTCAGCACCAAGCTGTGTGGTGCTGCTGACAGCTGGAGGGAAGGATCCATCCAGAGGCATCTGGGCAGGCTGCAGAGCTGGACCCAGGACAACCTCAGGAGGTTCAACATGACCAAGGGCAAGGTCCTGCAGCTGGGGCAGGGCAATCCCAGGCACTGATACAGGCTGGGCAGGGACTGGCTGGAGAGCAGCCCTGAGGAAAAGGCCTTGGGGGTGCTGGGGGAGGAGAAGCTCAAGAGGAGCCAGCAGTGAGCACTTGCAGCCCAGAGAGCCAAGCAGAGCCTGGGCTGCAGCAAGAGAAATGTAGCCAGCAGGGCCAGGGAGGGGATTCTGCCCCTCTGCTCCACTCTGCTGAGACCACAGCTGGAGCTCTGGGGCCAGTTCTGGAGCCTCTGTGCCAGGAAGGCTCTGGAGGTGCTGGAAGGTGTCCAGAGCAGGGCCAGGAGGATGAGCAGAGGGCTGGAGCTGCTCTGCTGTGAGGACAGACTGAGGGAGTTGGGGTTGTGCAGGCTGGAGAAGAGAAGGCTCCTAGGTGACCTCATTGTGGCCTTCCAGTATCTGAAGGGGGCTACAGGAAGGCTGGGGAGGGACTGCTCAGGATCTCAGGTAGTTATAGGACTACCTATCACTCCTCATCCAGCCTGGCCTTGAACACCTCCAGGGAGGGACATCCACAACCTCCCTGGGCAACCTGTTCCAGTGTCTCCCCAGTGATAGGCTGAGGCCAGTCACATCCTGGGCTGCATGAAAAGCAGCATGGCCAGGAGATGGAGAGAGGTAATTCTGCCTCTCTGCTCTGGTGAGACCTCACCTGGAGTGCTACATCCAGCCCAGCAAGGACAGGGACCTGATGGAGAGGGTCCAGAGGAGGTCATGAAGATGCTCAGGGGGTTGGAGCAGCTCTGCTATGAGAACAGGCTGAGGGAGCTGGGGGTGTTCAGCCTGGAGAAGACAAGGCTCCAGGGAGACATTAGAGCAGCCTTCCAATAGCTGAAGGGGCTCCAGGAGAGCTGGGGAGGGACTGTTTGCAGACACCTGAAGGGACAGGATGAGAGACACTGAATAGAATAGAATAGAATAGAATAGAATAGAATAGAATAGAATAGAATAGAATAGACCAGACCAGACCAGACCAGACCAGACCAGGTTGGAAGAGAACTTCAAGATCATCGAGTCCAACCTATCATCCAACACCACCCAACCAACTAACCCATGGCACCAAGCACCCTATCAAGTCTCCTCCTGAACACCTCCAGGGATGGTGACTCCCTGGGCAGCACATTCCAATGGGCAATCACTCTCTCTGTGTAGAACTTCTTCCTCACCTCCAGCCTAAACCTCCCCTGGTGCAGCCTGAGACTGTGTCCTCTTGTTCTGGTGCTGGGTGCCTGGGAGAAGAGACCAACCTCTGCCTGTCAAGCAGATTCAGATAGGATGTTAGGAACAAATTCTTTACTATGAGGGTGGTGGAAGACTGGAACAGGTTGCCCAGGGAGGTGGTTGAGGACGCATCCCTGGAGATATTCAAGGTCAGGCTTGGTGGGGATCTGAGCAACCTGATGTTGTTAAGGATCTGATCCAGTATCTGCAGGGGGCTCCAGGAAAGCTGGGGAGGGACTTTTGAGGGTGTCAGGGAGGGATAGGACTGGGGGGGATGGAGCAGAAATAGAAATGGATAGATTGAGATTGGATGTGAGGAAGAAGTTGTTGCCCATGAGGGTGGTGAGAGCCTGGCACAGGCTGCCCAGGGAGGTGGTGGAAGCCTCCTGCCTGGAGGTGTTTGCAGCCAGGCTGGCTGTGGCTGTGAGCAACCTGCTGTAGTGTGAGGTGTCCCTGGCCATGGCAGGGGGGCTGGAACTGGCTGATCCTTGAGGTCCCTTCCAACCCTGACAGTTCTGTGATTCTAGGGATGTACTTGCTGACTGCAGGGGGGGAGGGAGGGTTGGACTGGATGAGCATTGGAGGTCCCTTCCAACCCAAACTGTGCTGTGATTCTGTCTTGTGGGGAAATGGTTTGCTGGTGACATCTCAAGCTGGGGTGTGAAATGAAACTTGCCTTGGTGTTTTTCCTATTAGTCCCCTGAAACTGATGCTGTTCTGTAGTTTGAGAGCTAGGAACTGGCTGGGGGGGAGGGGGGAGTTCAGGGTTGCTCTGTGTGGCTTTGGATGTTTGCCCCTGTGCATTTGAAATTCACTGTCTTGCCAGCTTTTAGAAACCAGTTTTAAGATCCCACAGTGGGTCTGGGAAAGGAGAAAGGCTGAAGTGGTGCTGTGGCCTTGCTGTCTGCTGCTGGAGCATTGCTGTGAAAGCCCAACCTAAAAGCCACCCCCACAGATACCTTGCTGAAAGTGAATTGGCTTTGTAGATTTGTTAAAAACAATGATCAAATAATGGTCTTTAGAGCTAGCCTGATGGTTTTCCTCTTACTCTTCAAGGTGTCTCCCTTTAAACATCATTTCTGGCCCCAGTGGCTCTGGTGTGGGATTCCCTCTTGGACACCACCAAATAACTGAGGCTGGCATCACACAGCCTGGGCAGTGTGAGCAGCAGGAGCTGTTGCTTGAGGTGGAATTCAGCTCTTTGGCCTTAGGGGAGAGGCTGCTGCTTTATAAACAACAAAGGAATTCTCAGCAGGTTTGCTGATGACACCAAGCTGTGTGGTGCAGCAGACAGGCTGGAGGGAAGGGATCCATCCAGAGGGACCTGGGCAGGCTGGAGAGGTGGGCACAAGCCAACCTCAGGAGGTTCAACAAGAGCAAGGGCAGGGTCCTGCAGCTGGGTCGAGGCAATCCCAGGCACAAATCCAGGCTGGGCAGGGACTGGCTGGAAAGCAGCCCTGAGGAGAGAGACTTGGGGGTGCTGGGGGAGGAGAAGCTCACCAGGAGCTCTCAGTGTGCACTTGCAGCCCAGAAAGCCAACCAGAGCCTGGGCTGCATCAGGAGAAGTGTGGCCAGCAGGGCAAGGGAGGTGATTCTCCCCCTCTGCTCAGCTCTGCTGAGACCCCACCTGGAGTACTGCCTCCAGTTCTGGAGCCCCTATTGCAAGAGGGATGTGGAGGTGCTGGAAGGTGTCCAGAGCAGGGCCAGGAGGATGAGCAGAGGGCTGGAGCACCTCTCCTGTGAGGACAGACTGAAGGAGTTGGGGCTGTTCAGTCTGCAGAAGAGAAGGCTCCCAGGTGACCTCATTGTGGCCTTCCAGTATCTGAAGGGGGCTACAGGAGGGCTGGGGAGGGACTGCTCAGGATCTCAGGTAGTGATAGGACTAGGGGGAATGGAATGAAGCTGGAGGTGGGGAGATTGAGGCTGGAGGTGAGGAGGAAGTTCTTCCCCATGAGAGTGGTGAAGCCCTGGAATGGGTTGTCCAGGGAGGTGGTTGAGGCCCTGTCCCTGGAGGTGTTTAAGCCCAGGTTGGATGAGGCTGTGGCCAGGCTGATGTAGTGTGGGGTGTCCCTGCCCATGGCAGGGGGGCTGGAACTAGATGATCCTTGTGGTCCCTTCCAACCCTGACTGATACTATGATACTATGATATGGACAGAAAGGTTGCTGAGTGAGGCCAGGCAGGGCTGGGTGCCCTGCAGCACTGTGCTTTTGGTGGTGAGCTGCACTCAGCCATGCACCATCCCAGCACCTCTGGAGGTGGGGGAGAGGGTCACAAAGCTGCTTAAATGCAGAGATTGCTCTTGTTTAGTCTTAAAGGGCTAGGCTGATGTCTTCAGTACAAGCACTGTGTCAAAATGGGAGAGCCTGTAGCAGAATGACATTTGCATCTCTACCTCCTCAACCCACCCAGGTGTTCACTGAATCACAGAATCAGCCAGGTTGGAAGAGACCTTTGAGATTATCAAGTCCACCTTATCACCCAACCCTAACTAATCAACCAGACCATGGCAACAAGTGCCTCATCCAGGCTCCTCTTGAACACCTCCAGGAATGGTGACTCCACCACCTCCCTGGGCAGCACATTCCAATGGCCAATCTCTCTTGCTGGGAAAAATTTCTTTCCAAGATCAAGCCTAAACCTCCCCTGGCACAGCTTGAGACTGTGTCCTCTTGTTCTGGTGCTGCTTGCCTGGGAGAAGAGACCAACCCCCACCTGGCTACAACCTCCCTTCAGGGAGTTGGAGAGAGCAAGAAGGTCTCCCCTGAGCCTCCTCTTCTCCAGGCTGAGCAACCCCAGCTCCCTCAGCCTCTCCTCACAGGGCTGTGCCCCAGACCCCTCCCCAGCTTTGTTGCCCTTCTCTGGACACCTTCCAGCATCTCAACATCTTTCCTGAATGGAGGAGCCCAGAACTGGACACAGGACTCAAGGTGTGGCCTAAGCAGTGCTGAGCACAGGGCACAAGGACTTCCCTGCTCCTGCTGGCCACACTGTTCCTGATGCAGGCCAGGATGCCATTGGCCTTCTTGGTCCCCCTGGGCACACTGCTGGCTCCTGTTCATCTGCTGTCAACCAGTACCCCCACGTCCCTCTCTGCCTGGCTGCTCTCAGCTACTCTGACCCCAGCCTGTAGCACTGCCTGGGGTTGGTGTGGCCAATGTGTAGAACCTGGCACTACAGGAACATTCTCCACCACAACAGTAACCCATGGCTGGTATCTCCTCATGGCTCCAGCCCTGGGGAGGAGATGGCAGCTCAGGCACTGGATTAGCCTCCTTGGGCTGTCTGTAGCACTTGGCTGCACCAAAGGGTTACCAGTGAGTGCTGTCTGTGGCTCAGCACTGCAGAGCAGTAACAGCACAGGATGCCTTAAATCCCTGTCCCTCACAACATGCTGCAGGGTCCTGCCTGCACCTTGGGCTGTGAATCTGGACCATCTTTCTGTTTCAAATGCTCTGGCTGCTTGCAGACCCAGCTCTGCTGAAGCCTGAGTGCCAGCCATGCTGTGACCCACCCTGGCTGCTCATCTTGGTTACCCTGGGAAGCACCCAGCTTGTGCCTGGCCATGGTGGCAGCAAAATGTTCCTTGCCTGAAGAAAGTCTGGGACTGGTGGGTTTGCCCTGTGCACTCAGTGGGTGCCCTGATGTCCCTACAGGGGTTCTGGGGTCCCTAAAGGGGTTAGGGTTTGTTGATGAGGAAAGGTGCAGATTCATGCTAGATTCTTGGTCTCACCAAGCTTGCAGTGCTGCTGTGGCTTGGTGCTGGTTGACTTGCAGGGCAAATGTACTTGCAGAGCATTGTTGTGCAGCATGAGAATCTCTGCCTGCAGTTTTGCATCAGTGACAAGGAGAAGGTTCCAGGGAGACCTAAGTGCCATCTTTCAGAACCTGCAGGGGGCTACAAGAAGGCTTCAGAGGGACTGCTTCCACAGGCCTGCAGTGGCAGGACAAGGGATAATGCTTTGAAAGTACCAGGAGAGCCTGAGGGAGCTGAGGGCTCTGGAGCTTGGAGAGGAGGAGCCTGAGGGTGATCTCATTGCTGTTGCTGAAGCTGTGCAGGGTGAGTGCCCAGAGGCTGGAGCCAGGCTCTGCTGGGTGCTGCCCAATGCCAGCACAAGGGGCAGTGGTGGAAGCTGAGGCAGAGGAAGTGCCATGGACACAGGAGGAAACATTTTGTCCCTGTGAGGGTGCCAGAGCCCTGGAGCAGGCTGCCCAGGGGGGCTGTGGAGTCTCCCTCTCAGGAGATATTCCAACCCCACCTGGCTGTGTTCCTGTGTGAGCTGCTCTAGGTGAGCCTGCTGTGGCAGGGGGTTGGACTGGATGAGCTTTTGAGGTCCCTTCCTGCCCCTAACATTCTGTGACTCGAGAGGAGCAGATTTGGATTGGGTGTTAGGAACAAAGTCTGGACCAGGAGGCTGCTGGAGCACTGGAACAGGTTGCCCAGGGAGGTGGTTGAGCCTCCATCCCTGGAGATATTCAAGGTGAAGCTCCCCAGGGCTCTGGGCAGCCTGATCCAATTGGGGGTGTCCCTGCTGACTGCAGGGGTTGGACTAAATGACCTCTGGGGGTTCCTTCCTCTCCAGACCATTCTGTGACTCTATGACATGATGAAGCATAGGTGTGGAGCTGACCTGAGGGTTTCAGTTCATGAGGTGAGCAGTGCTGTGTCTCATGGCTGTTTGCAGCATGCTGTGGTTCAGTGTACAGAGGAATGCTCTGGAGATCCTTCAGGAAGGCACAGGTGCTCTGCTGTGAAACTTCCACACCCAGCTTGGCCATCTATGCTGAGAGCCACCCTGGGCAGCTCTGCTTTGAAGCTGCTGGTGCCCAAAGCTGAAGAGATGCTCTGGACTGAGCTGAGACCCTCTCTGAGGATGTGCTGTGTGTGTTTGCCACACACCTGTGCTCCCTGATGTGTTCTTGGTGGTGCCCATGGAGCAGTGTACCACTCAGCCTTGGTATTTGGGGTGAGCATCCTGTGGAGTGTTTGAGATGAGTGCTCTCCACAGTGTGGCCCCAGAATGGGACAGCAATGTGCCCTCATGGCCAAGAAGGCCAATGGGATCCTGGGGTGCATCAAGAAGAGTGTGGCCAGCAGGTCAAGGGAGGTTCTCCTTCCCCTCTGCTCTGCCCTGCTGAGGCCATGTCTGGAGTATTGAGTCCTGTTCTGGGCTCCCCAGTTCAAGAGGGACAGGGATCTGCTGGAGAGAGTCCAACAGAGGCTATGAGGGTGATGAAGGGACTGCAACATCTGTGTGATGAGGAGGGGCTGAGAGCCCTGGGGCTGCTTAGCCTGGAGAGGAGAAGGCTGAGAGGGATCTGATGTATAGATATCTGCAGAGTGGGTGTCAAGAAGGGGCCAGGCTCTGCTCAGTGATGTCCTGTGATAGGACAAGGAGCAATGGACACAAAGTGGAGCACAGGAAGTTCCACCTCAGCATGAGGAGAAACATTTCTGGTGTGAGGGTGCTGGAGGCCTGGAGCAGGCTGCCCAGAGAGGTTGTGGAGTCTCCTGCTCTGGAGGCTTTCCAGCCCTGTCTGGATGTGTTCCTGTGTGACCTGTGCTGGGTGGTCCTGCTCTGGCAGGGGGGTTGGACTTAATCTCTAGCAGTCCCTTCCAACCCCTACCATTCTGTGAGTCTGTGCTGTGAGAGGCCAAACTAGGAGCTTCCTCCTTACCTCTTCATGTTGCAGACATCCCTGGTGCCCAGCTTGCTCTCCCTGAGGCACTTCTGGGCACGTGGGCTGTGTTTCTGCCCTGCTTTCTGGGGCTGGGCTGGTAAGGGTATTGGCATCGTCCTAAAACCTCCTCCTGTCCTCTCTCTCCCTCAGACCTCAACAGCAATGGGTTCATCTGTGACTATGAGCTGCATGAGCTCTTCAAGGAAGCCAACCTTCCTCTGCCTGGGTACAAAGTGAGAGAGATCATCCAGAAGCTGATGATCGACGGCGACAAGAATAAGGATGGGAAGATCAGCTTTGAAGAGTTTGTCTATGTAAGTGGTGCCTCTGGATTGCCTCCTGCCTGGGGGACAAAGCTAAGGAAGGGTGTGGAAGAGGACTGACAGACCTGCCCTGTGGGGAAAGGCTGGGAGAGCTGGGTTTGTTCAGCCTGGGGAAGAGAAGGCTCAGGGCAGACCTTATCACCATGGAGCAGCACATGAAGGGTGGCTGCCAGGAGGATGGAGACTCCCTTGGTACAAGGAGTGCCATGGAACAGCCAAGGGGGGATGGGGACAAGGTACTGCTGGGGACATTCCCATTGCACTCCAGGAGAAAATGTTTGCCATGAGCACAGTCAGAGCCTGGAATCATCTCCCAAGGGCAGCAGTGCAGTGCCCTGCACTGGGCAGTTTGAGACTCAGCTTGCCAGGGTGCTGAGCCAGCTCATGGCAACTGCACTGTCACCTGGAGGGGTTGGAGCAGAGCATCCCTGGGGTCCCTTCCAAGCTGGCAGTCTGGAATTCTAAGAGCTTGAACCTGACTTCTCAGCCACTTAGCCTAATCCTAGTTTTTCTTCTCCAAACTGATCCCTTCTGAGGAGTTAACCATCTAAAAATCAGTCCCTTGGGCAGGCCTCTGCCTATGAGCAGTCCTTTGTGCCAGCCTTTGGATTTGGCCAGAGGGCAAATATGTTGTTGTTACACCAATCCAAGCAAGATCCACATGCTTTTCCTGAGTGAAAACTTCATGGGAGGCTGAAGGACCATTTGCACATGAGGTGACAACTGGAAAAACAAGACTTCCAGTTCTGCAGGCTTCCAGTGTTTGACTGGAAGCTGCTCCTGTTTTGCAGGCACATTGTTGTTTTCCCAGTGAAGCAGCATAATTTCCTTCCTCAGTTTCATGGGACTTAGAATTATTTGCTAAAGACTGGAGAGGGCCTTTCAAGAGGCAGTTGGAGTTAACCAAGCTGTGTGCTGAGCTGGACTCACTGGAGGGCAGGGATGGCATCCAGAAGGATCTTGACAGGCTTGAGAAGTGGCCAGGGCCAGCTGCAGGAGGTTCAACAAGTCACAGGGCAAGGTCCTGCAGCTGGGCCAACCCCAGGCACCAATCCAGGCTGGGTGCAGAGTGGGTTGAGAGCAGCCCTGCAGAAAAAGCCTTGGGGGTGCTGGGTGCTGAGCAGCTCCCCAGGAGCCAGCAGTGCCTCCTGCTGCCCAGCAGGCAGCTGTGTGCTGGGCTGCAGCCAGAGCAGTGTGGGCAGCAGGGCAGCAGAGGGGATTCTGCCCCTGGGCTCTGCTCTGCTCAGACCTCACCTCCAATCCTGCCTCCAGCTCTGCTGTCCCCAGCAGAAGAAGGACACAGAGCTGCTGGAGTGAGGCCAGAGGAGGCCACAAGAATGATCCAAGGGCTGGAGCAGCTCTGCTGTGAGGCCAGGCTGAGGGAGCTGGGGGTGTGCAGCCTGGAGAAGAGAAGGCTGCAGGGGGACCTCAGAGCTGCCTGCCAGGACCTGAAGGGATCCTGCAGGAAGCTGCAGAGAGACTTTTCCTGAGGGTGTCTGGAGCCAGGCCAAGGAGGAATGGTTTGAAGCTGAGGCAGAGCAGGGTTAGATGGAGCTGAGGAAGTTCTTCAGCAGGAGGGTGGTGAGACACTGGCACAGGCTGCCCAGGGAGGTTGTGGCTGCCTCCTCCCTGGAGGTGTTTAAGCCCAGATTGGATGAGGCCTTGAGCAAGCAGGTCTAATTGAGAGGCATCGCTGCCCATGGCAGGGGAGTTGGAGTAGATGCTCTCTGAGGTCCCTTCCAACCTGAGCCAGTCTGTGATTCCATGGAAAGTGCTAGATGCTGACCTAGGAAAGAATGTTGCCTTGAAAGAATGGAACAGGAGTAAGGAGCTAGAAGCTGGAAGAATACATCTAACCTTCAACCTTCTGCCCTGAGAAACAGGTGAGAGCAAAAAATGTCCTTTGCTTTATTTTCACAGAAGCAGAGCATTTCTCCAGGGGTACTGCTCCCATATCCATCCCTTCATCCTTTCCATGCTCTGGTGGCTGGATACTGAGAGAGGCATAAAAAGCCTGGGCAGTACCTTTGAGGTTTTTTCCTCTCAGCTAGCCTTTTTCCTGGCATTCCTTCGTTTACCTTCACCTCCTGCTCCCTCATTGTTTTCAGCCCCTCTGAACTCTTGAGTTCGGAGCCGCCTCGTAAGTTGGAGCTTGCTTGCAGCCTGTCCCACACCTGCATGCTGGGTGCATGTTGGCAGCTGGTGGTTTGAGCTGGGCCATGACTCTAACTGTGCACCAGGAAGGGAGAAATCAGCCTCTTGTGCCTACCTTGGAAGGGGTGGCAATGGTCTGGGGAGCGTCCTGGCGACAGCTAAAGCCACGCAGTGGATTTGGAGAGCCAGAGCTGCTTGCCAGCCCTCAGCACTGCTGCTGGGGCCTGCAGCTGTGCAGGATGCAGTTGCAGTTGTGTTTGCAGCCTGATGGAAACTAATTTGGTTAAGTTTTCAGGGAGGGCTGTTGGGTTTTTTTTTCTCCTTTCATCTTAGCCTGGAGCAGAGAAGGCTCTGGGGAGGCCTTACAGTGGCATTTCTGAATGGGGATCTCCAGGAAGGCTGGGGAGGGACTGTGCAGAAGGGTTTGGAGTTACAGGATGAGAGGCAATGGTTTGAAAGTGGAGCAGGGCAGAGTTAGGTTGGACATCAGGAGGAAGCTCTGCACAGGGAGGGTGGTGAGACACTGGCACAGGCTGCCCAGGGAGGTGGTTGAGATCCCATTCTAGGAGACATTCAAGGTCAATCTTGATAGGCTCTGGGCAGCCTGGTCTAGTTGGAGGTGTGCCCTTGGACTCAGCACTGGTGAGGCCACACACACTGGGTTCAGTTTTAAGGCACTCACTCTGAGAAGGACATTTTGGGGCTGGAGCAAGTCCAGAGAAGGGCAACAGAGCTGGGGAAGGGTCTGGAGAACAGGGCTGGGGAGGAGCAGCTGAGGGAGCTGGGGGTGTTGAGTGTGGAGAAGAGGAGGCTGAGGGGAGACCTCATTGCTCTCCACAGCACCCTGAGAGGAGGCTGCAGTGAGGTGGGGCTTGGGCTCTGCTCCCTAGGATCAGGTGATAGGACAAAAGGAAATGGCCTGAAATTGTGCCAGGGGAGGGTTAGGTTGGAGATGAAGAAAAATGTCTTTGGTGCAAGAGTGGTCAGGGATTGGCACAGGCTGCCCAGGGAGGTGGTGGAGTCCCCATGCCTGGAGGGGTTCAAGCCACTTGGGGCCATGGTTTAGTGGCCATGGTGGGGTTGGGTTGATGATCCTAGAGAACCTTTCAAACCAAAACCATTCTGTCATTCTCTGTCCCTGTGCTCTACAGGGGGGTTGGACAAGATGACCTTCTTGGGTCCCCTCCAACCCAATGCCTCCTGTGAGCTGCAGCAGGCTTTTAAGTCACTGAAGGCTTGGGGTTTTTTCTCACAACTGTTTAGCTCTGTAGGACCTCAGGGCCAGCGAGAATTAAACACAAGCTGTTCAGTAACACCTGCAGTCCTTCTGCATTGAAGCATCTCCTCTGCCCTCAAGGCTGAGGGTGTTTTGTCAGTTAGCCCAGGCCTGGTTTCAGGGGAGGGAGCACTGTTTTCCTCCCCTTGTTTTTAGGGGAGACTGAACTGTTTCCCTGGTTTTAGAGGAGGGGAGAACTGTTTTCCTCCCCTGGTTTCTAGGGGAGAGGGAACTGTTTCCCTGGTTTTAGGGGAGAGGGAGAGACGTTTTCCTCCCCTTGTTTCTAGGGGAGAGGGAACTGGTCCCCTGGGTTTAGAGGAGGGATGAACTGTTTTCCTCCCCTTGTTTTTAGAGGAGAGGGAACTGGTCCCCTGGGTTTAGAAGAGGGGAGAACTGTTTTCCTCCCCTTGTTTTTAGAGGAGAGGGAACTGTTTCCCTGGTTTTAGGGGAGAGGGAACTGCTTCCCTGGTTTTAGAGGAAGGGAGAGCTCTTTTCCTCCCCTTTTTTTAGGGGAGAGGGAACTGCTTCCCTGGTTTTAGGGGAGGGGGAACTGCTTCCCTGGTTTTAGGGGAGAGGGAACTGCTTCCCTGGTTTTAGGGGAGGGGGAACTGCTTCCCTGGTTTTAGGGGAGAGGGAACTGCTTCCCTGTTTTTAGGGGAGGGGGAACTGCTTCCCTGTTTCTAGGGGAGAGAGAACTGCTTCCCTGGTTTTAGGGGAGAGGGAACTGTTTCCCTGGTTTTAGGGGAGGGGGAACTGCTTCCCTGGTTTTAGGGGAGAGGGAACTGTTTCCCTGGTTTTAGGGGAGGGGGAACTGCTTCCCTGGTTTTAGGGGAGAGGGAAGCTCTCCCTGGAGCACTGTTTCCTACCTGTTTGTTGCAGAGCTGAGTGTTGCCTCGTTCTTGGGTTTGTGGCCCCAGCCTTGGGTGTGAACTGAAGTCACATTCACAGGTGTGTGTGCTTCCACAGAGAGGTTCAGGCACAGCAGCTTTGTCAGCTGGGGTCCTGCTGCATGTGTGACCTGCTCTGACCGCCAAGGGCTTCACGTTTTGTGTCTCGTGGCCTTTTGAGATCTCCTGGGCCAGGTGACTGTGTGTGAGGCCTTCATGCCTGATGCTTCTGGATTCAGCAGGCACCTGCAATAGGTTTGAGAAGGTTTGGGATGACTGCCCCACTGTCCATGTTCCATCTAATCCTGCTCCACCCTCGCTGTGCCCTCCACCTTTGCTGACGGGTTTGGTTGGTTTGGGGTTTTATTCACTACCAAGCTTGCTGTGAAGCTGAGAAGAAGTGGCTGCTTCTGTGGTCCCTTTCACGTTGTGGAAGAGAGGTTTTCCTTTACCTGACAGAGCACTTTGACTTGCAGATTTTCCAAGAGGTGAAGAGCAGTGACATTGCCAAGACCTTCCGGAAAGCCATCAACAGGAAGGAAGGGATCTGTGCCATCGGGGGCACCTCCGAGCTCTCCAGCGAGGGCACCCAGCACTCCTACTCAGGTACCACTCCCCCTTCCTGCTCCTCTCCTGCCCACCTGGAGCCCACATCTCCAAACTAGCTGCTCTGTACACCTTTATGCTCCTCTCTTGGCCCAGTAGAGTCCGGATCTCCAAAGCAGGAGAGCCCTACAGTGCATTGCCCTGTTCTCGGCTAGCTACCGGATAGGATAGGATAGCATAGGATAGAATAGAATAGAGTACAGTAGAATAGAATAGAATAGAATAGAATAGAATAGAATAGAATAGAATAGAATAGAATAGAATAGAATAGAATAGAATAGAATAGAAGTAGGGTAGAATAAAGTAGACTAGACCAGGTTGGAAGAGATCTTGAAGATCATTAAGTCCAACCTATCATCCAACACCACCTAATCAACTAACCCATGGCACCAAGCACCCTGTCAAGTCTCCTTCTGAACACCTCCAGTGATGGTGACTCCACCACCTCCCCAGGCAGCACATTCCAATGGGCAATCACTCTCTCTGTGTAGAACTTCTTCCTAACATCCAGCCTAAACCTCCCCTGGCACAGCCTGAGACTGTGTCCTCTTGTTCTGGTGCTGGGTGCCTGGGAGAAGAGACCAACCTCTGCCTGTCTACAACCTCCCTTCAGGTAGTTGTAGAGAGCAAGAAGGTCTCCCCTGAGCCTCCTCTTCTCCAGGCTAAGCAACCCCAGCTCCCTCAGCCTCTCCTCACAGGGCTGTGTTCCAAGCCCCTCCCCAACTTTGTTGCCCTTCTCTGGACACCTTCCAGCAAGTCAACCTCCTTCCTAAACTGAGGGCCCCAGAACAGGACACAGTACTTGGGGTGATACCACATCAAGGTGAGAGCAGGACAGAATGAGAAGGTCTTTCTGCCTGGCCACTCTCCACCTGCTCTCTGCCTCTCTACTCTCCACAGTCTGCAGCCTGTAGAGTGGCTGAGAGCAGCCAGGCAGAGAGGGACCTGGGGGTACTGGTGGACAGCAGCTGAACAGGAGCCAGCAGTGTGCCCAGGGGGCCAAGAAGGCCAATGGCATCCTGGCCTGCATCAGGAAGAGTGTGGCCAGCAGGAGCAGGGAAGCTCAGCACTGCTTAGGCCACACCTTGAGTCCTGTGTCCAGTTCTGGGCTCCTCAGGTTAGGAAAGATGTTGAGATGCTGGAAGGTGTCCAGAGAAGGGCAACAAAGCTGGGGAGGGGTCTGGAGCACAGCCCTGTGAGGAGAGGCTGAGGGAGCTGGGGTTGCTTAGCCTGGAGAAGAGGAGGCTCAGGGGAGACCTTCTTGCTCTCTCCAACTCCCTGAAGGGAGGTTGTAGCCAGGTGGAGGTTGGTCTCTTCTCCCAGGCACCCAGCACCAGAACAAGAGGACACAGTCTCAAGCTGTGCCAGGGGAAGTTTAGGTTTGATCTTGGAAAGAAGTTCTTCCCAGCAAGAGAGATTGCCCATTGGAATGTGCTGCCCAGGGAGGGGGTGGGGTCAACGTCCCTGGAGGTGTTTAATGAAAGCCTGGATGAGGCACTTAGTGCCATGATCTGGTTGATTAGTTAGGGTTGGGTGATTGGTTGGACTTGATGATCTTGGAGGTCTCTTCCAAGCTGGCTGATTCTGTGGTGATGCAAGGCCAGCAGTGAGTAAATTCAATGTGTGTTTCTTTGGTTTGTTAGCTGTGCTTGCTGATGAAGTTCTTGTGTCACTAGGGGCACGCAGGGAGACCTCATCACTACATTTCAGTATCTGCAGGGGCCCTCCAGGAAGGCTGGGGAGGGACTGTGCAGAAGGGTTTGGAGTGATAGGACAAGAGGTGATGGTTTGAAAGTGGAGCAGGGCAGAGTTAGGTTGAACATCATGAGGAAGCTCTGCTCAGGGAGGGTGGTGAGACACTGGCACAGGCTGCCCAGGGAGGTGCTTGAGGCTCCATCTCTGGAGACATTCAAGGTCAGTCTTGATAGGCTCTGGGCAACCTGATCTAGTTGGAGGTGTGCCCTTGGACTCAGCACTGGTGAGGCCACACCTCGCACACTGGGTTCAGTTTTGGGTCCCTCACTCCAGGAAGGACACTGAAGGGCTGGAGTGTGTCCCTGGGCAGCCTGCTCTAGTTGGAGGTGTCCCTGCTGCCTGCAGGGGGGTTGGACAAGATGCTCTCTTCCAACCCAGTGCAATCTGTGACTCTGTGCACTTGGCTGAAATAAAGCTGTTGAGTAATAAACAAATGACAGGAAGATTATGGGAACTGGAGGGGAGAGTCAGATCCCTGTAACCTTTGTGTGACTTATCAGCTGGTGTGGCAATGACAGTTGGGGGGTGGGTGGGAGGTGTTATTTCCCTGGGCTCATTGTACACTGATTCTTTTTGTGGGGGGGGAAGCCCTTTGCTAAAGATTTAAAAATGTAAGGTTTAAAATTGGCACTTGCTTATCTTAGAGGAAGAAAAATATGCCTTTGTCAACTGGATGAACAAAGCCCTGGAGAATGATCCCGACTGCAGGCACGTCATTCCGATGAACCCCAACACAGACGACCTCTTCAAAGCTGTGGGAGATGGCATTGTGCTCTGGTAAGTCATGGAACCATAGCAGCAAGTCCAACCTGTCACCCAACCCCTCCTGACAACTGAAGCATGGCTCCAAGTGCCACATCCAGTCCCCTTTTGAACACCTCCAGGGATGGGGACTCCACCACCCCACTGGGCAGCACATCCCAATGGCCAATCTCTCTTGCTGGGAAGAACTTCTTCCTCACCTCCAGCCTAAACCTCCCCTGGCACAGCTTGAGACTGTGTCCTCTTGTTCTGGTGCTGGGTGCCACCTGGCTACAACCTCCCTTCAGGGAGTTGGAGAGAGCAATGAGGTCTCCCCTGAGCCTCCTCTTCTCCAGGCTAAGCAACCCCAGCTCCCTCAGCCTCTCCTCACAGGAGCTATGCTCCAGACCCTTCCCCAGCCTCACTGCCCTTCTCTGGACACATTCAAGTCTCTCAAAGTTCTTCTTAAACTGAGGAGCCCAGAACTGGACACAGGACTCAAGGTGTGGCCTAACCTGCGCTGAGTCCAGGCCAGAACGACCTCCCTGCCCCTGCTGGCCACACTGTTCCTGATGCAGGCCAGGATGCCATTGGCCTTCTTGACCCCCTGGGCACACTGCTGCCTCAGATACAGCTGCTGTCCACCAGTGTGTTTAGGAGGCTTCCTTCCTCCCTCTCTCCCTCCCTCCCTCCCTCCCTCCCTCCCTCCCTCCCTCTCTTCCTCCCTTCCTCCCTTCCTCCCTTCCTCCCTTCCTCCCTTCCTTCCTTCCTTCCTTCCTCCCTCGCTTCCTCCCTCCCTCCCACCTTTCTTCTCTTCCTTCCCCCCATTCTTCCTCCTCCTCCTTCCTCTCTTCCTTTCCCCCTTCTTTTTTCCTTTCCCCCCTTCTTCCTCTTTTCCTTCCCCCCTTCTTCCTCTCTCCCTTTCTCCCTTCTTCCTCTTTTCCTTTCCCCCCTTCTTCCTCTCTTCTTTTCCCCCCCTTCCTCTCTTCTTCCCCCCCCCCCCCCCATTTTTCCTCTCTTCCTCCCCCCACCCACCTTCTTCCTCTTTTCCTTTTCCCCTCCTTCTTCCTTTATCGTTCCTCTCTGGTTTGTCAGTTTTGTTTGGCTTCCTGGTGCTGCTTTTTCCCTTCCCTGCTTTCAAGTCCTTCCGCACTTTTGGCACATCAGCTCAGACTCTCAAGTCAACCCTTGCCATGGCTTTTTTGCTGCCTCACAACCCCGCTGTGTGCCTCCCACCAAGCCCTGGGGGTGTGTGCCTGCTTTCCTGCAGCGGCAGCTTCTCCTTGCCAGCAGCAGGGCATCCTTAGCCCAGGAGGAAACACCTCTGCCGTGGCTATCACAAGGAGGCTTCACCACTTCAGTGCCTGCACCCTGAATCATTCATGTGCTCCTTGTGCTCCAGCAGCCGAGCTCAGGAGTGGCCAGTGAGGTGTTTAAGGTTTCAGGGCTCAGCTATTAGTTACAGACACCTCCTTGGGCACCTGAATATTAACTCCTGATTTGCACAACCTTGATTTCTTTAAAACAAAGCCCACCCCCAAAAGAAACAGACCACCCCTGAGGAGGGCTTTGAGTTTTGCTGAGGTGAAAGATCCAATGTTGATTCCATGTCCTTGGTTTGGTTTTGTTTTGTGATGTGTTTGTTGATGGTGTTTGTTTGCCTGCCTCCTGCCAGCAAAATGATCAACCTGTCTGTCCCGGACACTATCGATGAGAGAGCGATTAACAAGAAGAAGCTGACCCCCTTCATCATCCAGGTATGCCTCTTGTTTGTGCTGAAATCCACAGTCAGAACCCTGCTGGCTTCAGGCACTGCTGGGGGAAGCCTGGGAAGGAGCAGGGTTTGCCACTTGTGTTCAATTATTCAGGGCAGCTTTCACTGGCAGCTCACATGGGCATGAAAATGCTGAGCTTCCTGGCTGCAGCTGGTGCTGCTGTGGTCATCCTGGGCAGGGCTGCCTCTTTCCAGCCCTGTGGCTTGTGGTGTTGGCTTTCTGAACAGCCCACCGCAGGCGTTCCACAGTGCCACAGGCTGGTGTTGGGAGGGGGGGGTGGGGTGGTGTGTGTGTACCAACGAACACTTCTCCAGCCTTATCCACGTTGGCACTGCTAGAGGCAACTAACTCAGAGGCTGAAACTAAATACCAGAGGCTGAAATTCAAGCCTGGTGCCCGCTGCAGTTCTTATTGATTCAGCCTGCTGCCACCACGGCTCTGGTTCGGCCTTCAGCCGCAGCGCGCCCGCGGGGAGCCCTCAGCTCCGAGCCGCCGGAGCAAGACCGAGGGAGGAAGCTCTGCCCTCCGGTGCTAGATGAAAGGCAAAGCAGCATCTCCCCCGGCTGCGTCTCCCCCGGCTGCGTCTCCCCCGGCTGTGTCTCCCCCGGCTGCGTCTCCCCCGGCTGCGTCTCCCCCGGCTGTGTCTCCCCCGGCTGTGTCTCCCCCGGCTGCGTCTCCCCCGGCTGTGTCTCCCCCGGCTGTGTCTCCCCCGGCTGCGTCTCCCCCGGCTGCGTCTCCCCCGGCTGTGTCTCCCCCGGCTGTGTCTCCCCCGGCTGTGTCTCCCCCGGCTGTGTCTCCCCCGGCTGCGTCTCCCCCGGCTGTGTCTCCCCCGGCTGCGTCTCCCCCGGCTGCGTCTCCCCCGGCTGTGTCTCACCCGGCTGCGCTGCCCTTCGCAGGAGAACCTGAACCTGGCACTGAATTCGGCGTCGGCCATCGGCTGCCATGTGGTCAACATCGGGGCGGAGGATCTGAGGGAAGGGAAGCCCCACCTGGTGCTGGGGCTGCTCTGGCAGATCATCAAGATCGGCCTCTTCGCCGACATCGAGCTCAGCAGGAACGAAGGTACAGCGCTCCCGGCGCCGGGCAGCTCGCAGGGCTGGGGGGAACTCAAGGAGCAGCCAGCCCCAGCCCCCTGCCATGGCCAGGGACACCTCACACTGCAGCAGGCTGCTCACAGCAACAGCCAGACTGGCTGCAAACACCTCCAGGCAGGAGGCTTCCACCACCTCCCTGGGCAACCTGTGCCAGGCTCTCACCACCCTCATGGGGAAGAGCTTCTTCCTAGCATCCAATCTCAATCTACCCTCCTCTAGTTTTGCTCCAATCCCCCCAGTCCTATCACTCCCTAACACCCTCGAAAGTCCCTCCCCAGCTTTCTTGGAGCCCCCTTCAGATCCTGGAAGGCCACAATGAGGTCTCTTTGGAGCCTTCTCCTCTCCAGACTGAACAGCTCCAACTCCCTCAGTCTGTCCTCACAGCAGAGCAGCTCCAGCCCTCTGCTCCTCCTCGTGGCCCTTCTCTGGACACCTTCCAGCCCCTCCAGATCCTTCCTGGCACAGAGGCTCCAGAACTGGCCCCAGAGCTCCAGCTGTGGTCTCAGCAGAGTGGAGCAGAGGGGGAGAATCCTCTCCCTGGCCCTGCTGGACACACATCTCCTGCTGTAGCTCTGGGCTGCAAGTGCTCCCTGCTGGCTCCTGTTGAGCTTCTCCTCCCCCAGCACCCCCAAGGCCTTTTCTTTCAGGGCTGCTCTCAAGCCAATCACTGCCCAGCCTGTATCAGTGCTGGGTCTGCCTCAACCCAACTGCAGGTCCTAAAGGAAAGGACAGTGAAGGGAAGTGTGAAAGGAGCAATGTCTGCCCAGCAAGGAGCCTCAGGCACTGTCCTAGGCTGCCCAGGGGGGTGGTGGGGGTTGGTCTCTTCTCACATGCAACAAGTGAGAGTACAAGAGGGAACAGCCTCAAGTTGTGCCTGAGGAGGTTCAGGTTGGATGTTAGGAAAAACTTCTTCCCATCAAGGGTTCTCAGGCACTGCCCCAGGCTGCCCAGGGAGGTAGTGGAGTCACCACCCCTGAGGGGTCTAAAAGCTGCATGGTTGTGGTGCTGGGGAATGTGGGTTAGTGGCAGGGGCTTAGCAGTGGTGGGGCTGTGTCTCAGTACAGAGAGGGAATGAGCCTCAGTTCTTCTGAACATTGCTGTGTTATGAAATTAGAGGCACAAATGAGGCCAAAATATCAACAGCCCTCCAGGCTATTGAGTAATAGAATAAAGTGGATGGATCAGAAGAAGGGAGAGAGAGAGAGAGAGAGAGAGAGGAGGGAGATAGAAAAGGAAAGGAATCACATTACCACCCCCCAAGACAGTTTGGGTCTGTGGAAGAAGGCTGCTGCAGCTTTGGCATGGAGGAGAGGTCATCCTTGTTGGCTGTGCTGTCCTCCAGCAGAGGAGGGGAGGGAGAGATCCCAAAGTCCAGGTCCTTCTCTGAGCAGCCTCTTCAGCTCCAGGAGTTGCAGGAGGTGGAACTTAGGAGATGGAGAAAGGCTTCCCCTTGGTCTGCTGCCTCCAGGCTCCATGGGGATGTCTTTCCTCCTGTCCCTGTCCTTTTCTCTCCTGCTGTTTTCTTCAGAGCTGCACTGCCCAGGTGTTTTCCTTCTCCTGAGCCAGGAGCTGCTCAGATCTCTTGTACTGTGTTTTAGGGATGTGTCCAGGTGATGAACCCTTTGCAGCATCCTCCCTCCCCGGGGTAGCTGATGGGTAGAGCTGATCTTGTCTGGGCACATTCCAGAGAGTCCTTATCCAGTGGCATCTGCCCAGTACACATCAGCTGTTGTCTGGGCAAGCAGCAAAGGGGATTTTATCTTTGCTGAGTCACATCAAGAGAGACAAGGTTGAGTCTCTCACAGGCTGTGAGTTCTAGGTGAGCTTAGACTTGATCTCAAAGGTCTTTGAAAGTCTGTGATTGTTTAGTCTGGAGAGAAGACTGAGAGGGGAATTAATCAATGTCTATCAATAGCTGAGGGGTGGGGGTCAGGAGGGAGGGCACAGGCTCTGCTCAGTTGCACCCTGGGATAGGACATGGGGCAGTGGATAGAAACTCCAGCACAGGAGGTTCCACCTCAAGATGAGGAGGAACTTCTTCCCTCTGAGGGTCCCAGAGCCCTGGAGCAGGCTGCCCAGAGAGGTTGTGGAGTCTCCTTCTCTGGAGCCTTTCCAGCCCCATCTGGATGTGTTCCTGTGTGCCCTGTGCTGGATTCTCTGCTCCTGCTCTGGCAGGGGGGTTGGTCTTGATGATCTCCTGAGGTCCCTTCCAATCCCTAACATCCTGAGATCCTGTGAGCCATGAAGTGATCACTTCTAAAGCTGTCATTCACAGCCTGCCACTGCCTCTTCCCTCCTCTGCTGAAAGGGGGATGCTCACCTTCAGGTTCCAGAGGGCATATGCTGAGCTGAATGTCCTGCAGGCAGGTTCAGGTGGGGAGGTTGTGCTGTCTGGGTGATATCAGCCTTGGGTTCAGCCTGGCTGAATACAAGGCTCTAAGTCGAGGCACATCCTGGTGCAAGCTTTGTGGTGTGAATGAGCACATTGCTGTGTGGGGGCTGGGCAGGCTGCCCTGGTGTGCTTCAGCCACAGGTACATGAGGCTGTTGGGGGGTGGCAACAACTGCTTGCTGGTTAGAGACAACTACACATCTTCAGTAGCTGAAGGGGAGCTACAAGAAAGCCAGGAAGGGACTTTTGACAATGGATTGTGCTGACAGGATGAGGGACAGTGGCTTTGAGCTGGGAGAGGGGAGATTGAGACTGGAGATGAGGAAGAAATTCTTTAGGGTGAGGGTGGTGCTGAGAGAGTTGGGGCTGTTCAGCCTGGAGAAGAGATAGTTCCAGGGAGACCTCAGAGCAGCCTTCCAGTACCTGAAAGGGCTCTGGGAGAGCTGGGGAGGGACTTGTGACAAGGGCTGGGAGTGCCAGGATGAGGAACAATGGCTTTGAGCTGGGAGAGAGGAGGCTGAGACTGGAGATGAGGAAGAAATTCAAGAGAGTGAGGGTGAGGAGACTTTGGAACAGGTTGCTGGGGGAGGCTGTGGCTGCCCCCTCCCTGGAGGTGTTGAAGGCCAGGCTGGATGAGGCCTTGAGCAGCCTGTGCTGGTGGGAGGTGTCCCTGCCCATGGCAGGGGTGCTGGAGCTGGTGGACCTTTGCCAGTCCCTTCCAACTCAAACCATTCAATCATTCTGCAATCTTCCTTAATAACAACCAAGAAGGAGGTCTCCAGCTCTTTGGGAAGGTGTTTGCAGTGGCTCAGTTCCTCCCTGCTGCTGTCAGTGGTGCAGCTGGGCTCTTGCTTTGGTTCTGGTGCTTCGAGAGCGGTGCCGCAGCTCCGCGTGGGGCTCGCGTGGTCCTGCGCCACAGCCTCCAGAACTGAAGCTCTGCAGATCCTTCACAGAGCTCTGCTGTCCCTGCATGGGCTCTCAGGAGCACCCAGCTGGATGGAGGAGCTTTGGTGGCTTTTCTTGAAGCTTCCCAGCTGTGCAGTAGTTTGGCTTGGACTGGAAATGCAGGGCAGGGGAAGCAATGGGGAGCTGGAAGGGCACTTCTCATGGTTTCTTCCCTTTGACAGTCAGGTAGAGATAAATTTGCATTTAGCCTGCTCTCATCAGTTGGAAAGACTGCATGGGCAAGCCAGGGAACTGTGTGCTCTGAGAAAATGGGAAATATTCCCCACACACTTTTCTAAGTTGGGAAAAACTCCACTACTGTGCAGATTGTTTGCACTTAACCGAGAGTTGGTTATTGTCCTCCCCTTCTCCCCCTGGAATCAGGGAATCACAGAATCAACAGGGTGGAAAAGACCTCAGAGATCATCAAGTCCAACCTATCACCCAACACCATCTAGTCAACTAAACCATGGATCCAAGTGCCACATCCAATCCCCTCTTGAGCACCTCCAGGGATGGGGACTCCACCACCTCCCTGGGCAGCACATCCCAATGGCTAACAACTCTCTCTGGGAAGAACTTTCTCCTCACCTCCAGCCTAAACCTCCCCTGCCACAGCTTGAGACTGTGTCTTCTTGTTCTGGTGCTGGGTGCCTGGGAGAAGAGACCAACCCCCACCTGGCTACAACCTCCCTTCAAGTAGAGGTAGAGAGCAAGAAGGTCTCCCCTGAGCCTCCTCTTCTCCAGGCTAAGCAACCCCAGCTCCCTCAGCCTCTCCTCACAGGGCTGTGCCCCAGACCCTTCCCCAGCCTCATTGCCCTTCTCTGGACACATTCAAGTCTCTCAAAGTCCTTCTTAAATTGAGGAGCCCAGAACTGGACACAGGACTCAAGGTGTGGCCTCAGCAGTGCTGAGCACAGGGCACAATGACTTCCCTGCTCCTGCTGGCCACACTCTACCTGATGCAGGCCAGGATGAGTGAGCTGCTCTGTGTCTGCCAGGGATGGCCTCACTTCTTCCTGTCCTCTTGTGCTGCCAGTGGTTGCCTGGGAGAAGAGACCAAAGATGCTGCTGTAACTCTGAATTCTGGTGTGCAGGTTTGCCTCTGGCAAACTGCTTCCTTCCTTCCCTCCCCTCACAAGGACTTTTTCTTTCCTAGCACTGGCTGCCTTACTTCGTGATGGGGAGAACCTGGAGGACCTTATGAAGCTCTCCCCAGAGGAGCTGCTCCTAAGATGGGCCAACTTCCACTTGGAGAACGCAGGCTGGCACAAAATCAATAACTTCAGCTCAGATATCAAGGTACTGAGAGCCCCCCTGGCTGGCAACAGACGGGAAACAAGGACCTCCTGTGCCCTACAGTGGGCTGAGAATGGCAGTGCAGGGATTTGCAGCTGTTTTCCCACCTGGGGGGGTTGGCCCTGTTCCAGCTCAGCACTCACAGGGTGGTGGCTCCTGGGCAATGGGTGTTCTTTTGCTCCTTTGGACACTGACCTCAGCACATGGGCAGGAGCTTAGAGGAGGAGAAAGAAGGTTAAAGGGCTGTTGGGGTGGAAAGAAAACCACTTGATAACTGAGGTGCCTGGGGAGCCCAGAGCCCACCCGTCTGTATGCACCTCTGGGCACCCTGATTGCCAGCTTCAAAACTGCTCAGCAGCTTTGCTGATAGCTGCTGGCTTCCCTGGTGCAACCCACAGGCTGTGAGGATGTGCTGAGGTCCTTCTTAGCGCTGAGGACTAAAGGGACTTGTAGCTGATAAATAATTACTGCAGCTATTGGCTCCTCCTAGGCTGTGCCAGTCCCTGGCTTCTCTCCTTTAAGGAGTTCTAGCTAATGGGTAGGCACAGGAGAAGACCTTCAGGCTTCTCAGAATCAGCTTTGCCTTTGTGGGGCCATTGGCATTGTTGCTGTGGCCTTCTTTAGGGGTTAGGGCAGCCTTGGGGTAGCCCTGGCAGCAGGAGCAGCATGGGGTCCATACCTGCCTGCTTCAGCTGTGGCACCAGAGCTGGCAGCAAATAGTTCAACTCCACAGTTTGCATCCTGACTGTTTCTAACCTTCTGCCTTTCTCTTTCCTTTCCTGCTGCCTGGATTTCTTCCCCTTGTGCTCTCCTTTAAGCTTACAGATTTTGGTAACTCAGTGAAGGTACTCAGCTGTGCACAGTGACTTGTTAAAATGAGCCTGCAGTGGGGGGTGGTGGTGGTGGTGATGTTCACTGCTGTGGGGGGAGACCTGAAGTTTGTGTTTTTTCATCTCTTTCCAGGATTCCAGAGCCTATTTCCACCTCCTCAATCAAATTGCACCTAAAGGGCAGAAGGAAGGAGAGCCTCAGATCGATATTAACATGTCTGGTTTCAATGTAAGTGTCCAGGCTGTCCTGTCCTCCTGCCACAAGCCACCCCTGCCCTATCACTGCCCTCTGACCTCTGGCTAACCTGGCAGCTGAGTTTCTAGAGTGTCTAAAGTGTCAGTGGGCCTGGCACACCTCGGGTGCCTGCTGAAGGAGTGCTTGCTGCAGGCCTGCTCACTGCCTGCCAGGTAACAAACAGGACTGGGAAAGCATCTGTGGCTTTGCTCCATCTGGGACCTTGCTGCCTTCTGCTTTTGAGCATCTAAGGGCAAAGAGCACAACAGTTGGAAAGAACAGAAACTTGAAGAGTGACAGGATCCCAGGGTGGTGGGGGTTGGAAGGGGCCTCTGGAGATTGAGCCCAACCCCCCTGCCAGAGCAGGGTCACCCAGGAACACATCCAGGAGGAGTTTGAAAGTCTCCAGAGCAGGAGACTCCACAACCCCTCTGGGCAGCCTGCTGCAGGCCTCCAGCAGCCTCACACCAAAGAGGTTTTTCCTCATATTGAGGTGGAACTTCCTGGGTTCTACTTTGTGTCCACTGCCTCTTGTCCTATCACAGGACACCTCTGAAAAGAGCCTGGCCCCTTCCTCTTGACCCCCAGCCCTCAGCTATTGATAGACATTGATCAGATCCCTCTCAGCCTTCTCTCCAGACCAAACAGCCCCAGGGCTCTCAGCCTCTCCTCACCAGGCAGTGCTGCAGTCCCTTCAGCATCCTTCTAGCCCTCCCTTGGACTCTCTCCAGCAGATCCCTGTCCCTCCTGAACTGGGGAGCCCAGACCTGGATGCAATCTTCCAGGTGAGGACTCAGCAGGGCAGAGCAGAGGGGGAGGAGAACCTCCCTGGCTCTGCTGGCCACACTCCTCTGAATGCCCCCCAGGACCCCCTTGGCCTTCTTGGCCCCCAGGGCACATTGCTGTCCCATGCAGAACTTGTTGCCCACCAGCACTCCCAGATCCTTCTCCAGGGGGCTGCTTCCTAGCAGGTCCCCCCTCACCTGTCCTGCTGTAGGAGGTTGTTGCTCCCCAGGTGCAGGACCCTGCACTCATCCTTCTGGAGGTTCCTTTCCACACTCCACACAGCTCTGCAGCCTGCCCAGGCCTGGCTGAATGGCAGCAGAGCCTGATGGAGTGTCAGTCACTCCTCCCAGTTCCAGGGGCACTGTGTTAGGCACAGCACCAAGGCAGACTGGGACAGTGACTTCCACAGCAGCAGCAGCAGGGACTGGGCTGTGCAGCTTCATCCATTTGCTTATCAGCTGAGGCCTAATGAATTTGAGGGGTGTTGACACAGTCTCCCACAGCATCCTCCTGGCAGAGCTGGCAGCCCATGGCTTGGGCAGGTGCACCCTTGGCTGGGCTAAAAGCTGGCTGGAGGAGTGGGCACAGAGAGTGGTTGTGGCTTCCAGTCCAGTGACCAGCAGTGCCCCCCAGGGATCAGCACTGGGCCCAGTTCTGTTCAACATCTTTATTGATGACTTGGCTGGGGGGATGGAGTCTGCAGTTAGTCAACTGGTGGATGACACCAAGCTGGGGGCAGTGTGGATCTGCTGGGATGTAGGAAGACACCTCAGAGAGCCCTGGCCAGGCTGGCTGGCTGGGCTGAGGCCAAGAGGATGAGGTTTAAAGAGGCCAAGGGCAGGCAGGCTGCTGCACTTTGGCCACAGTAACCCCATGCAGTGCATCAGACTGGGGGGTGAGTGACTGGAGAGCAGCCAGGCAGAGGAGGACCTGGCACTGCTGGGTGACAACAGCTGAGCATGAGGCAGCAGTGTGCCCAGGTGGCTAAGAAGGCCAATGGCATCCTGGCCTGCATCAGGAAAAGTGTGGCCAGCAGCACCAGGGATGGAATTCTGCCCTGTGCTGGGCACTGGTGTGGCCTCACCTCGAGCACTGTGTGCAGCTCTGGGCCCCTAACTTCAAGATCCTGAGGTGCTGGTCCAGAGGAGAGCAACCAGAATGAGGAGACTCAGGGGGGGACCTTACTACACTCTCCACTATGTGAAGGGAAGTTGAAGTCAGTGGGGGTCAGGCTCTGCTCCCAGGCAGCTTGTGACAGGACAGAGAGCATGGCCTGAGGCTGTGCCAGGGGAGGGTTAGATTGGATGTCAGGAAGCAATTCCTCATGGAAAGGGGAATGAGACACTGGGATGGACTGCCAAGGGTGGTGGTGGAGTCACCATCCCTGGAGGTGTTTAAGGAGAGGCTGGATGTGGCACTCTGGGACGTGGTGTGGCTGGTGTGGTGGTGTTGGGTCACAGGCTGGGCTGGATGAGCTCAGAGGTCTGTTCCAGCCTCAGTAATTCTGTGTGATTCTGATTCTAAAAAGCCCTGGGGTTTTTCAGTCTGGAGAAGACTGAGAGAGATCTGATCAATGTCTATCAGTATCTGAGGGCTGGGGTCAGGAGGGAGGGGACAGGCTTTGCTCAGCTGCACCCTGGGATAGGACAAGGAGCAATGGATGGAAACTCCAGCACAGGAGTTTCCACCTCAACAGGAGGAGGAACTTCTTCCCTGTGAGGCTCACAGAGCCCTGGAGCAGGCTGCCCAGAGAGGCTGTGGAGCCTCCTGCTCTGGAGCCTTTCCAGCCCCATCTGGATGTGTTCCTGTGTGACCTGTGCTGGATTCTCTGCTCCTGCTCTGGCAGGGGGTTGGACTGGATGATCTTTGGAGGTCCCTTCCAACCCCTGACATCCTGGAATCACCACACATAGCAAGTCAGGAGCTTCCCATCTGCTTTGCTTTGTCTCCTGACCTCTTTGCCCGGCTGCCCTGGCAGGAGAAGGATGACCTGAGGAGGGCAGAGTACATGCTGCAGCAGGCGGAGCGCCTGGGCTGCCGGCAGTTCGTCACGCCGGCCGACGTGGTCAGCGGCAACCCCAAGCTCAACCTGGCCTTCGTCGCCAACCTCTTCAACAAGTACCCAGCGCTTACCAAGCCTGAGAACCAGGACATCGACTGGACCCTGCTGGAAGGTGAGGACCCTGCTGGAAGGTGAGGGCTCTGCCAGCCGCGGCAGCGGCGGTGGAGCAGTGGTGAAAGGCAAAGCCTTGGGTCGCAGCAGGCTGCGCTCCCCCTGCTGGGCACCCAGCACCAGAACAAGAGGACACAGTCTCAAGCTGTGCCAGGGGAGGTTTAGGCTGGAGGTGAGGAGAAAGTTCTCCCCAGCAAGAGAGATTGGCCGTTGGAATGTGCTGTCCAGGGAGGTGGTGGAGTCCCCATCCCTGGAGGTGTTCAAGAGGGGATTGGATGTGGCACTCGGTGCCATGGTTTAGTTGTCAGGAGGTGCTGGGTGACAGGTTGGACTTGATGATCTCTAAGGTATTTTCCAACCTTACTGATGTTATGATTCTATGAAGTGATCTGAGGCTGCCATGGGTGTTCAATGCATGAGGAGGGCACGTGAGAGCATGTGTAGCTGCTCTGACCCTGATGTGGGGCCTGAAGCTGTTAGGAGCACTGCCAGCAACCTGTCAATCTCCATGCCAGGGCTAGGGATGTTTTGCCATTCCCTAGCCCTGGACAGAGAGCACCTCAGTAATGCAACAAGATCATGGAACTGTCAGGCTTGGAAGGGACCTCAAGGCTCAGCCAGTTCCAACCCCCCTGCCATGGCCAGGGACACCTCACACCACAGCAGGTTGCTCACAGCCACCTCCAGCCTGGCTGCAAACACCTCCAGGCAGGAGGCTTCCACCACCTCCCTGGGCAACCTGTGCCAGTCTCTCACCACCCTCATGGGGAACAACTTCTTCCTAACATCCAAGCTCAATCTCCCCATTTCTATTTCTGCCCCATCCCCCCCAGTCCTATCACTCCTTGACACCCTATGAAGTGACTCCCCAGCTTTCTTGGAGCCCCCTGCAGATCTTGGAAGGCCACAAGAAGGTCTCCTGGGAGCCTTCTTCTCCCCAGACTGAACAACCCCAACTCCTTCAGTCTGTCCTCACAGCAGAGCAGCTCCAGCCCTCTGCTCATCCTCGTGGCCCTTCTCTGGACACCTTCCAGCCCCTCCAGATCCTTCCTGGCACAGAGGCTCCAGCACTGGATGCAGTACTCAGATGTTTGTGGGAGCTGTGGTTGCTGGCAGAATTTGGCTTAGTGCTTAGGCTGCCCTGGCTCCCAGGCAGCAGTAAGCTAACACCCATTGGAAAGACTTTCCAGCTGCTTTTTCATGCATCAAGTGCAAAAGGCAAACTCTTCTGTGGGGTGGGGAGGTCAAACTGGCAGCCAAAAGCTGGCATCAGGGCAACTTTATTCCTTTGAAGGAATTGGGAGGCAGGGGTGGGTGGGACATACCCATTTTCTGCTCAAGAGTCTAATCAATGAGCTGTGCTGCTCGAGGCTCCCTGCCTTGCAAGGTGGAAAACTCTGTGGGCCTGTGAGGTTGTAGATGTGGCATGACCCTGTCTCCTGTGATCTAGGAGAGACTCGTGAGGAACGGACCTTCCGCAACTGGATGAACTCCCTCGGCGTCAACCCCCACGTCAACCACCTCTACGGGTGAGGGAGAGCCTCCTGGCACAGGCACCGCTGGGGAGAGGGCAGGAAAAGAGCCAGAAAGGGGAGAACAGGGAAAGAGGCAGAAGGGGGAAAAGGAAAGAAGCAGAAAAGGAGAAAGGAAAGAGGCAGAAAGGGGGAAAAGGAAAGAGGCAGAAAAGGGGAAAGGAAAGAGGCAGAAAGGGGAGAAGAGGAAAAGAGGCAGAAGGGGGGAAAAGGAAAGAGGCAGAAAAGGGGAAAGGAAAGAGGCAGAAAGGGGGAAAAGGAAAGAGGCAGAAAAGGGGAAAGGAAAGAGGCAGAAAGGGGAGAAGAGGAAAAGAGGCAGAAGGGGGGAAAAGGAAAGAGGCAGAAAAGGGGAAAGGAAAGAGGCAGAAAGGGGGAAAAGGAAAGAGGCAGAAAAGGGGAAAGGAAAGAGGCAGAAAGGGGAGAAGAGGAAAAGAGGCAGAAGGGGGGAAAAGGAAAGAGGCAGAAAAGGGGAAAGGGAAAAGAAGCAGAAGGGGGAGAAAAGGAGAAGAGGCAGAAGGGGGAGAAAAGGAAAAGAGAGAGAAGGGGGAGAAAAGGAAAGAGGCAGAAAAGGGTAAAGGGAAAAGAAGCAGAAGGGGCAGAAAAGGAAAAGAGAGAGAAGGGGCAGAAAAGGAAAAGAGAGAGAAGGGGGAGAAAAGGAAAAGAGAGAGAAGGGGGAGAAAAGGAGAAGAGGCAGAAAAAGGGGAAAGGGAAAATGGGCAGAAGGGGGAAAAGGAAAAAAGAGAGGAAGGGGGAGAAAAGGAAAAGAGAGAGAAAGGGGAGAACAGGGAAAGAGGCAGAAGGGGGAGAAAAGGAAAGAGGCAGAAAAGGGGAAAGGGAAAAGGGGCAGAAAGGGGAAAAGGAAAAAAGAGAGGAAGGGGAGAAAAGGAAAGAGGCAGAACAGGGAAAAGGAAAGAGGCAGAAGGGGGAGAAAAGGAGAAGAGGCAGAAAAGGGGAAAAGGAAAGAGGCAGAAAAGGGGAAAAGGAAAGAGGCAGAAAGGGGAAAAGGGAAAGAGGCAGAAAAGGGGAACAGGAAAAGAGGCAGAAAGGGGAAAAGGAAAAGAGGCAGAAAAGGGGAAAAGGAAAGAGGCAGAAAGGGGAAAAGGAAAAGAGGCAGAAAGGGGAAAAACTAAAGAGGCAGAAGGGGGAGAAAAGGAAAAGAGGCAGGAGCGGGGGAAAGGAAAAGAAACAGAAAAGGCAAAAGGGAAAAGAGGCTGAAGGGGGCAAAAGGAAAAGAGGCAGAAAGGGGCAAAAGAGTCTCTCCCCAGCTTTCTTGAAGCCCCCTTCAGGTACTGGAAGGCTGCTCTAAGGTCTCCCTGGGCAGGCTGAACAGCCCCAATTCTCCCAGCCTGTCCCCACAGGGGAGGTTCTGCAGCCCTCTGATCACCCTTGTGGCCCCCTCTGGACCCTCTCCAGCAGCTCCAGGTCCTTCTTGTGCTGGGTTTCATTTTAGAGTAGTTGAAAGTGCAACAGCTGTGAAGTGTCATTAATTATTCTTGGTGTGTCAGAGCACATTTAACTCGTGGAACATTTGGTGTTTCCCACTCCAGTGATCTCCAGGATGCCCTGGTAATACTGCAGCTGTATGAAAAGATCAAGGTCCCTGTTGACTGGAATAAGGTCAATAAACCTCCATACCCCAAGCTGGGAGCAAACATGAAAAAGGTGAGAATTTCAAGTCTTGAAAAGAAGCTGTGCACACTGAATCACAGGCTCACAGGATGCTAGGGCTTGGAAGGGACCTCTGATCATCCACTCCAACCTCCCTGCAGGAGCATAGAATCCAGCACAGGTCACACAGGAGCACATCCAGATGTGGCTGGAAAGGCTCCAGGGAAGGAGACTCCACAACCTCTCTGGGCAGCCTGCTCCAGGGCTCTGTGAGCCTCACAGGGAAGAAGTTTCTCCTCATGTTGAGGTGGAAACTCCTGTGCTGGGCTTTCTGTCCATTGCTCCTTGTCCTATCCCAGGGCACCTCTGAAAAGAGCCTGTCCCCTCCCTCCTGACCCCCAGCCCTCCGCTATTGATAGACATTGATCAGATCCCTCTCAGTCTTCTCCTCTCCAGACCAAACAGCCCCAGGGCTCTCAGCCTCTCCTCCCCAGGCAGTGCTGCAGTCCCTTCAGCAGCCTTGGAGCCCTCTCTTGGACTCTCTGCAGCAGATCCCTGTCCCTCCTGAGCTGGGGAGCCCAGACCTGGATGCAGTATTCCAGGTGAGGTCTCAGCAGGGCAGAGTAGAGGTGGAGGAGAACCTCCCTGGCTCTGCTGGACACTCTCCTCTGAATGCTCCCCAGGATCCCCTTGGCCTTCTTGGCCCCCAGGGCACATTGCTGTCCCATGCAGAACTTGTCCACCAGCACTCCCAGGTCCTTCTCCAGGTCCTCCCACCTCCCAGGAAGTTTATTCTTCCTGCCCAGCTGCAGGGCTCTGCACTGAAACCCCTTCTTTGAGTCTCCCACTGGAGTGAGTGTACCTGGGAGTGCTTTTCCTGTTTCAACTCTTTGTTTGTTTCCCTGTGTAGCTAGAAAACTGTAACTATGCTGTGGACCTGGGGAAGCATCCAGCTAAATTCTCTCTGGTTGGCATTGGAGGACAGGATCTGAATGATGGCAACCCCACACTCACCCTGGCCTTAGTCTGGCAGTTGATGAGAAGGTAGGTCCTGACTCAAACACAGACAACCTGTGACTGGAGTACAGAGTTTGGGAAGGCTTTGGGGTTTTATTTAGCCACAGGAGCACTGCAGCACCAGAGCAGAGTGTAAAAGCCATGTCCTTGGACACAGCTGGACAAAAATGTGGCAGAGCTGATCCTGCTGCATGTAGAAGCCTGGAGCAGAGAAGCTGCTGGTGGAGCTGTGAACATCCTGCTGACCAGCATCACCTCTGTCTGACCTGCACAGAGTTGGTCCACATGCAGGGACATTTGCACAACATTCATGGCCTTGTCTTCTGACTGGGGATTGAGAGAGGAACATTTCCAAGGCTGCTTTATAAAGATCCTCTTTCTGCACTGGAATGGGGGGAGGGAGAAAACTTAGCAACAGGTAAAGCTGTTTGGCCTTTTTCTTGCTCTTTCTGAGGAATCCTAAGTTGATGCAAATATATCAGCAAAAGAATCACAGAGTCACAGAATGTGAGGGGCTGGAAGAGACCCCAAAAGCTCATCCAGTCCAAGCCCCCTGCCAGGGCAGGGTCACCTAGAGCAGCTCACACAGGAACACAGCCAGGTGGGGTTGGAATATCTCCTGAGAGGGAGACTCCACAGCCCCCCTGGGCAGCCTGCTCCAGGGCTCTGGCACCCTCACAGGGACAAAATGTTTCCTCCTGTCTCCATGGCACTTCCTCTGCCTCAGCTTCCACCACTGCCCCTTGTGCTGGCATTGGGCAGCACCCAGCAGAGCCTGGCTCCAGCCTCTGGGCACTCACCCTGCACAGCTTTAGCAACAGCAAGGAGCTCACCTCTCAGGCTCCTCCTCTCCAAGCTCCAGAGCCCTCAGCTCCCTCAGGCTCTCCTCATGAGGGAGATGTTGCACTGCCTGCAGCATCTTTGTGGCTCTGTGCTGGACTCTTTCAAGCAGTTCCCTGAGCTCCTTCTTGAGCTGAGAGGCCCAGAACTGGACACAATATTCCAGCTGTGGCCTCAGCAGGGCAGGGCAGAGGGGCAGGAGAACCTCTCTCAACCTAGAGCTGCAGAGGAGCTCCTTATTTGGCAGTGGAGGTCAGAATGCTCCCCTGTAAGCTGATCCACACCTGTAGGTAATGTGCTATCCCTATGGCTCAGTGGTGGGACAGTTTGACAGGTGTCCTGAGCCCAGGTGTCCTGAGCCTAGGCAATCTTTGGAGCTCATCTGAAAGGGTTTGAAAGGCTGGAAAGCCTGAATGCTCTAGCAGAAGTCACACTTCAGAGGAGGTTGATGCTGATTCCTTTTGGCTGAAGGAGTTTAAACCAAAGTAGCCAAGGGAAAAAGCAGAGCTGAGACTTTAAAGAGTTCCCAAGCTGCCATGGGCTCACAGAGCATCCTGGCTGCCTGCTCACCAGGGACTTTGCCCTAATCTTTTCTCTCTGCCACTTCACAGGTACACCCTGAATGTCCTGGAGGACCTGGGTGATGGTCAGAAAGCAAATGATGACATTATAGTCAGCTGGGTAAACCAGACCCTGAAAGAAGCTGGCAAGTCCACCTCCATCCAGAACTTCAAGGTCCAAGTTCCTCTCTTGCATGCAAAAATGAGAGGGGTGCCCAAAAAGCATTTGCTTGGCTGGCGGAGGAGCAGGGGCATCAGAAAGGGATTTAAACAGGACAGGATTCAGTCTGTGCTGGGAGCTAAGTGGCTTCAGGCTACCAAAGAGAGGCTTTTTAGGACTGCCCATGGCAGGGAATAGCACTGGGGGAAGAAAGCTGATGGGTTGGTAGAGGAGGGGAGGATGGTTGGGCTCAGGGGCAGAGGTAGGGGGCTGAGATCATAGAGTTACAGAATTGTTTGGGTTGGAGAAGCTCTCTAAGATCATCCAGTCCAACCCCACCATAGCCACTAAACTCTTTCCCCAAGTTCCATGGCCACAGGTGCCTTGAACCCCTCCAGGGATGGGGACTCCACCACCTCCCTGGGCAGCCTGTGCCAACCCCTGACCACTCTTGCACCAAAGACATCTTCCCTCATCTCCAACCTAACCCTGCCTTGGTGCAACTTGAGGCCATTTCCTCTCCTCCTATCACCTGATAGAAGGAAGAAGAGCCCAAGCCCCACCGCACTGCAACCTCCCTTCAGGGAGCTGTGGAGAGCAATGAGGTCACCCCCCAGCCTCCTCTTCTCCCCCATGGCAAGCACAGGGGCAGGAGCTGGTGAGCAGTTGCAGGTGAGAATTGTCAGGGTGTGCTCAGAGGGACAGAGCTGCTGCTGCCTGCACATCACTCACTGCTTCCCTTTGTCAGGGCTCTTGGGGGAAGCTGCAGTAAGTACCTCATGCTTCATGGTGGAACAGCAGCTTGGTTTTCCCTTTGATGCAGCTGGGGGTCATCACTGGGGCTGCTGTCTGAAGTGGCCTGATGGAAGCTCAGCTTGTTGCACATTGCAGGGCAGCCCAGATGAGGTGAAGAGGGTGCTTTAGGAATCAGACATTCATCTTTGCCTCCCTTCTTTCCCCACAGGACAAGAGCATCAGCACAAGCTTGGCAGTTGTGGATTTAATTGATGCCATCCAGCCTGGCTGTATCAACTATGACCTGGTGAAGACAGGTCACCTATCAGAAGATGACAAACACAATAATGCAAAGTGAGTTTGCTGTCTCCAGAGCTGGATTGCCCTGACAGGAGTGAACCTTCTATGTGCTGCCCTCAAGCTGCTTTTACCACACTTCAGTGCTGTGCTTTTCAGGCTGGCAGCACTGCTGGGAATGCAGCTGCTGGAATAGAATAGAATAGAATAGAATAGAATAGAATAGACCAGACCAGACCAGACCAGACCAGACCAGACCAGGTTGGAAGAGACCTTCAAGATCATCGTGTCCAACCTATCATCCAACACCATCTGATCAACTAACCCATGGCACCAAGCACCCTGTCAAGCCTACTCCTGAACACCTCCAGTGATGGTGACTCCACCACCTCCCTGGGCAGCACATTCCCATGGGCAATCACTCTCTCTGTGTAGAATTTCTTCCTAACCTCCAGCCTAAACCTCCCCTGGTGCAGCCTGAGACTGTGTCCTCTTGTTCTGGTGCTGGGTGCCTGGGAGAAGAGACCAACCCCCACCTGGCTACAGCCTCCCTTCAGGGAGTTGGAGAGAGCAAGAAGGTCTCCCCTGAGCCTCCTCTTCTCCAGGCTGAGCAACCCCAGCTCCCTCAGCCTCTCCTCACAGGGCTGTGTTCCAAGCCCCTCACCAACTTTGTTGCCCTTCTCTGGACACCTTCCAGCAAGTCAACCTCCTTCCTAAACTGAGGGGCCCAGAACTGGACACAGTATTCCTGGTGCAGCCTAACCAGTGCAGTGTACAGGGGCAGAATGACCTCCCTGCTCCTGCTGGCCACACTGTTCCTGATGCAGGCCAGGATGCCATTGGCCCTCTTGGCTGCCTCAGAACCATAGAATCACAGAGTAGTCCAGGCTGGAAGGGATCTCCAAAGCTCATCCAGTCCAACCCCACTGCAGTCAGCAGGGACATCCCCAACTAGATCAGGTTGCCCAGAGCCCTGTCCAGCCTCACCTTGAATATCTCCAGGGATGGAGTCTCAACCACCTCCCTGGGCAACCTCTTCCAGTGTTCCACCACCCTTATGGTGCAGAACTTGTTCCTCACATCCAATCTCAATCTGCTCTGCTCTGGTTTGAAGCCACTGCTCCTGGTCCTGTCCCTGCAGGCCTTTGCAAGCAGTCTCTCTCTATCCTTCTTGTAGTCCCCTTCAGGTCCTGCCAGGCTGCTCTTAGGTCTGCCTGGAGCCTTCTCTTCTCCAGGCTGAACACCCCCAGCTCCCTCAGCCTGTCCTCATGGCAGAGCTGCTCCAACACCCTGAGCATTTTCATGGCCTCCTCTGGACCCTCTCCAGCAGCTCCAGGTCCTTCCTGTGCTGAGGGCTCCAGAGCTGCACACAGCCCTGCAGGTGAGGTCTCAGCAGAGCAGAGCAAAGAGGCAGAATCACCTCTCTGGGTCTCTGGCAGTGCTGCTTTGGATGCAGCCCAGGCTGGGATTTGCCTTCTGTGCTGCAGTCTCACCCTGCCTGCTCCTGGCCAGCTTCTCATCCATATTCTGGAGGAAGCTGGTGGCTGGACTCCCTTGCCTGTTAAGAGATATGCAGAGCAGCCCAAGCAGTTCTCAGCAATCAGGTGCTGCTGATCACCTGTTTGTTCAGGCACAGGAGGGTTTGAAGGGGAACCCTTGCATGTCTCATGTCTTGCTGAATCACCTTAGCTTGTCCAGTTTCAGGTATGGCCATTGGGAGCCTGTGCCAGTGTCTCCCCACCCTCACTCTCTTGAACTTCTTCCTCATCTCCAGTCTCAATCTCCCCTCTCCCAGCTCAAAGCCATTGTCCCTCATCCTGGCACTACAGGCCCTTGCCCAAAGTCCCTCCCCAGCTTTCTTGGAGCCCCCTGCAGACACTGGAAGGCCACAATTAGGTCTCCTCAGCCTTCTCCTCTCCAGACTGCACAACCCCAACTCCCTCAGTCTGTCCTCACAGCAGAGCAGCTCCAGCCCTCTGCTCGTCCTCGTGGCCCTGCTCTGGACACCTTCCAGCACCTCCAGAGCCTTCCTGGCACAGAGGCTCCAGAGCTGGCCCCAGAGCTGCAGCTGTGGTCTCAGCAGAGTGGAGCAGAGGGGCAGAATCCCCTCCCTGGCCCTGCTGGCCACACTTCTCTTGCTGCAGCCCAGGCTCTGCTCTGGGCTGCAAGTGCTCACTGCTGGCTCCTGTTGAGCTTCTCCTCCCCCAGCACCCCCAAGGCCTTTTCTTCAGGGCTGCTCTCAAGCCAGTCCCTGCCCAGCCTGTGTCAGTGCCTGGGATTGCCCTGCCCCAGCTGCAGGACCTAAAGGAAAGGACAGTGAAGGGAAGTGTGAAGGGGCAATGTCTGCCCAGCAAGGAGCCTCAGGCACTGTCCTAGGCTGCCCAGGGAGGTGGTGGGGGTTGGTCTCTTCTCACATGCAACAAGTGAGAGTACAAGAGGGAACAGCCTCAAGTTGTGCCTGGGGAGGTTCAGGTTGGATGTTAGGAAAAACTTCTTCCCCTCAAGGGTTCTCAGGCACTGTCCCAGGCTGCCCAGGGAGGTGGTGGAGTCACCACCCCTGAGGGGTCTAAAAGCTGCATGGATGTGGTGCAGCTGCCACCACTTACTGCTGATGTCCAACCTAACTCTGTCCTGCTCCACTTTCAAACCATTTCCCCTCACCCTATCCCCAAAGGCCTTCTGGACAGTCCCTCCCCAGCCTGCCTGGAGGTCCCCTGCAGATCTTGCCTTGTCCTTCATTGCCATTGAGTTGGTTTGTGATTGCTTGGTAGCAAACTCCTGGCCAAGCTGTCAGCCCCTGGCTTGGATGGGAGCACACTGCATAGGGTTAGGAACTGGCTGGAGGCTGAGCCCAGAGAGTGGTGGTGAATGGTGCCACAGCCAGCTGGCAGCCAGGCACCAGTGGTGTGCCCCAGGGAGCAGTGCTGGGCCCTGTGCTCTTTAACATCTTCATCGATGATCTGGATGAGGCCATTGAGTCCATCAGCAGTAAACTTGCAGATGACACCAAGCTGGGGGCAGGAGTTGATCTGCTGGAGGGTAGAGAGGCTCTGCAGAGGGACCTGGACAGGCTGGACAGATGGGCAGAGTCCAAGGGCAGGAGATTGAACACATCCAAGTGCCAGGTTCTGCACATTGGCCACAGCAGCCCCAGGCAATGCTACAGGCTGGGGTCAGAGTAGCTGAGAGCAACCAGGCAGAGAGGGACCTGGGGGTGCTGGTTGATGGTAGGCTGAACATGAGCCTGCAGGCCCCCCCAAGAGGGCCAATGGCATCCTGGCCTGCATCAGGAACAGTGTGGCCAGCAGGAGCAGGGAGGTCATTCTGCCCCTGTACACTGCACTGCTGAGGCCACACCTTGAGTCCTGTGTCCAGTTCTGGGCTCCTCAGGTTAGGAAAGAAGTTGAGATGCTGGAACGAGTCCAGAGAAGGGCAAGAAAGCTGGGGAGGGGTCTGGAGCACAGCCCTGTGAGGAGAGGCTGAGGGAGCTGGGGTTGCTTAGCCTGCAGAAGAGGAGGCTCAGGGGAGACCTTCTTGCTCTCTCCAACTCCCTGAAGGGAGGCTGTAGCCAGGTGGGGGTTGGTCTCTTCTCCCAGGCACCCAGCACCAGAACAAGAAGACACAGTCTCAAGCTGTGCCAGGGGAGGTTTAGGCTGGAGGTGAGGAAGAAATTCTACACAGAGAGAGTGATTGCCCATTGGAATGGGCTGCCCAGGGAGGTGGTGGAGTCACCATCACTGGAGGTGTTCAGGAGGAGACTTGATGGGGTGCTTGGTGCCATGGGTTAGTTGTTTAAGTGGTGTTGGATGATAGGTTGGATGGGATGATCTTGAAGGCCTCTTCCAACCTCGTCCCTTCCCTTCCCTTCCCTTCCCTTCCCTTCCCTTCCCTTCCCTTCTCTTCCCTTCCCTTCCCTTCCCTTCCCTTCCCAAACCTTCCCTTCCCAAACCTTCCCTTCCCAAACCTTCCCTTCCCAAACCTTCCCTTCCCAAACCTTCCCTTCCCTTCCCAAACCTTCCCTTCCCAAACCTTCCCTTCCCAAACCTTCCCAAACCTTCCCAAACCTTCCCTTCCCTTCCCAAACCTTCCCTTCCCTTCCCTTCCCAAACCTTCCCTTCCCTTCCCAAACCTTCCCTTCCCAAACCTTCCCTTCCCAAACCTTCCCTTCCCTTCCCTTCCCAAACCTTCCCTTCCCAAACCTTCCCTTCCCAAACCTTCCCTTCCCAAACCTTACCTTCCCTTCCCAAACCTTCCCTTCCCTCCTATCCTATTCTATTTTCTATCTCCTATCCTATCCTATCTCCTATCCTATTCTATCTCCAATCCCATCCCATCCCAGGTCTGACCCCCCCCTGTTGTTTTTTCCCCCTGCTCTTTAGGTATGCAGTGTCCATGGCAAGAAGGATTGGTGCCAGAGTTTATGCCCTCCCAGAAGACCTGGTGGAGGTGAAACCCAAGATGGTCATGACGGTGTTTGCCTGCTTGATGGGCAGAGGGATGAAGAGAGTATAAAAGCGCTGAGCCTCGGAAAGGAGAAGACAGAAAAAAGGAAAATAAAAGAAAAGTTTAGAAACCAAAAAAAAAAGAGAAAAAAAAATGGAAAAAAAAAAAAAAGAGAGAGAGAAATAAAAATGCAGCAAAAAAAAAACCCAAGCCCCAGCCTGCCCCCCTGGGTGCACGAGGAGCAGCTCAGCAGCCAGCACGCTGAGGCGCCGCCGGCCGCCCCGCCGGCCGAGCTCCCGGGACTTTGGGCGGTGCTTTGCAAGGGAAACCTCTTAGCCACCTTCCCAGGGAGAGGAGCTGGAACCAGCAGCCAGGCTCCTGGCCCAGAGGAGAGCTGAGCTGCCCCCAGAGCGCACAGAAATGCATTCACACCACCCCTGCAGCTTGCTTTCGGGCCGTTACTGCTCAGATTGCGCCCTGCGTATTTGGGGGCTTTTTATGTTCTCTTCTTTCCTTTCTTTCCCTCTTCTTTCCTTGCTTTCTCCTTTCCTTTCTTTTTCTCTCCTTTCCTTTCTTTCCCTCTTCTTTCCTTGCTTTCTCTCTCCTTTCCTTTCTTTTCCTCTTCTTTCCTTTCTTTCCCTTCTTTCCCTCTTCTTTCCTTGCTTTCTCTCTCCTTTCCTTTATTTTCCTCTTCTTCCCTTTCGTTTCCTCTTCTTTCCTTGCTTTCTCCTTTCCTTTCTTTTTCTCTCCTTTCCTTTCTTTTCCTCTTCTTTCCTTTCTTTTTCTCTTCTTTCCTTTCTTTTTCTCTTCTTTCCTTTCTTTCCCTCTTCTTTCCTTTCTTTTTATCTTCTTTCCTTTCTTTCCCTCTTCTTTCCTTGCTTTCTCTCTCCTTTCCTTTCTTTTCCTCTTCTTTCCTTTCTTTCCTCTTCTTTCTTTTCCTCTTCTTTCCTTTCTTTTCCTCTTCTTTCCTTTCTTTTCCTCTTCTTTCCTTTCTTTTCCTCTTCTTTCTTTTCCTCTTCTTTCCTTTCTTTTCCTCTTCTTTCCTTTCTTTTTCTCTTCTCTCCTTTTTTCCTCTTATTTCCTTTTTTTCTCTTCCTTTTTTCTCCTTTCCTTTTTTCTCTTTCCTTTTTTCTCTTTCCTCTTTTTTCTTCTTCATTCCTTTTTTCTTCTTCTTTCCTCTTTTTTCTTCCTTTTTCCTCTTCTTTCCTTTTTCCTCTTCTTTCCTTTTTCCTCTTCTTTCCTTTTTCCTCTTCTTTCCTTTTTCCTCTTCTTTCCTTTTTCCTCTTCTTTCCTTTTTTCCTCTTTTTTCCTCTTCTTTCCTTTTTTCCTCTTTTTTCCTCTTCTTTCCTTTTTTCTTCTTTCCTTTTTTCTCTTCCTTTTTTTCCTCTTCTTTCCTCTTTTTCCCCCTCTTCTTTCCCTCTTCTTTCCTTTCTCATCTTCCCTTCTTTTCCTCTTCTTTCCTCTTCTTTCCTCTTCTTTTCCTCTTCTTTTCCTCTTCTTTTCCTCTTCTTTCCTCTTCTTTCCTCTTTTTTCTCCTTCTTCTATTTTTTTATATCCCCTGAGAGCTCTCAAAGGTGGTTGAGTTGTAATAGAAACCAATCCAGTTCCTCTCTGCAATCCATAGAGTCCAAGCTGGCTTTGATTTCTTCCTTAACTCTGCAAATGAAGCTTGAGTACAAGTTGGGGCCTGCAGGCCAGCTTGCAGTGCTCACTGACAAAGGGAAGATAGGCAGATGGGATCTCCCTCTGGTGTTGGGAAGATGGAATTGGGCAGATTGGAGCTTCCCCTGCTGTTGGGGAGATGGAATTTGCATCTGGTGTTGGGCAGATGGGATCTTCCCTTGGGTTTAGGAAGATGGGAATCTCCCTCTGGTGTTTGGAATATGGGATTAAGCAGATGGGATCTTCCCATGGTGTTGGGAAGATGGAGTCTTCATCTGGTGTTGGAAAGATGGGATTAGGAAGCTGGGATCTCCCTCTGCTGTTGGGAAGATGGAATCTTCATCTGGTATTGGGAAGATGGGATTAGGAAGGTGGGATCTTCCCATGGTGTTGGGGAGATGGAATTTGCATCTGGTGTTGGGCAGCTGGGATCTTCCCTTGGGTTTAGGAAGATGGGAATCTCTCTCCCTCTGGTGTCAGGAAGATGGGAATCTCCCTCTGGTGTTGGGAAAATGGGATTAGGAAGATGGGATCTTCCCATGGTGTTGAGCAGATGGGATCCCCCTCTGCTGCTGTGAACATGGAATTGGGAAGCTGGGATGGAGTCTTCATCTGGTGTTGGGGAGATGGAATTGGGCAGATTGGAGCTTCCCTTGCTGCTGAGGCGATGGAATTCGCATCTGGTGTTGGGCAGATGGGATCTTCCCTTGGGTTTAGGAAGATGGGAATCTCTCTCCCTCTGGTGTCAGGAAGATGGGAATCTCCCTCTGGTGCTGGGCAGATGGGATCTCCCTCTGGGCTTCTCTGGCCACGGTGCTTCTCCCTACACCTTAACCTCACGAAGGCAAATCCGCCCTGGCAGGGCTTGTGTTTGATTGATTGTGTTTGTTCTTCCTCTGGCTGCTCACAAAAAGAGGCCTTTGGGGGTGACTTTTTTTGTGTGGTGGTGTGGATTTGCCCCCTCCCCACCCCCTTAAAGTCCTCTATGCAAACCCCACCACCCTTGGAGCTCTTGCAGAAGAAAGATCCCAGGTTGCTGGGGGCAGGGTTACCACCTGGGAAGGGGAAAAAGTGAATGCAGTTCTGGAGGCCTCTTGGCCCAGCTCTGTGCACCTGGGAAAGGACTTTTAGAGGAAGATCTGCATGAAAACTATTCACTTTTTTTGTTCTTTTTTTTTCTGGGGAGGGAGAGGGGTGGGGGAGGGGTTGGTTGGTTGGTTATTATGGTTTTAATTTAAAGTGCTGTTGGATACGGAACCCAAGGCCGCACTGTGGTGAGGGTTTTAGTGGGGGTGAGGGGGGGGTGGAAGGAAAACCTGCCCAGGAAAGGTGCTGGGACAGAGATTAAAAAGCAAAGCAAAGCAAAACAGAGCAAGAAGAAAGCAAAACAAAGCAAAGGAAAGGAAACCAAAAGAAAGCAGAAGCTATTTTTTACAGATCCAAGGGAGCGACGTCGCCAAAGAAGGGAAGATGCTGTGCCCATAGAGTTTATTATCTTGCTTTGGCAAGCTCTTTGCTATATATTTTTTTTGGGGGGGGGGGTGGAGGGGAGGGGTGGGGAGAGATCATATTTGCTATCCTGAGCTATTCCAAGTGATGTAATATGGTGGCAAAGCATTAGTTGAAATAAATAATGATAATAAATGATAATTCCAAAGCGAACCCAAAAAGGCCTTTGGCTGCCAGCTTCGGGAGTTCTTCACCCTGACCCAGCAGGGGCCAGCCTGGCCTGGCCTGGCCTGGCAGCTAGGTGGGAGGCTTGAAAGTCACAGTGTCACAGTATCACTAAGGTTGGAAGAGACCTCGAGGATCATCGAGTCCAACCTGTCACCACAGACCTCATGTCTCCGCAGAAGGAGAGTCCACAGCCTCCCCGGGCAGCCTTGCTGCAGGGCTCCAGCACCCTCAGCCTCCTCAGTTTGGGAAAGCTGTTGAGATGCTGTCCAGAGAAGGGCAAGAAAGCTCGGAGGGGTCTGGAGCACAGCCCTGTGAGGAGAGGCTGAGGGAGCTGGGGTTGCTTAGCCTGGAGAGGAGGGGGCTCAGGGGAGACCTTCTTGCTCTCTACAGCTACCTGAAGGGAGGTTGTAGCCAGATGGGGGTTGGTCTCTTCTCCCAGGCAAGCAGCACCAGAACAAGAGGACACAGTCTCAAGCTGTGTCAGGGGAGGTTTAGGCTGGAGGTGAGGAAGAAGGTCTCAGAAAGAGATTGGCCATTGGAATGTGCTGTCCAGGGAGGTGGTGGAGTCACCATCCCTGGAGGTGTTCAGGAAGAGCCTGGAAGAGGCACTTGCTGCCATGGTTGAGTTGATCAGATGCTGTTGGGTGATAGGTTGGACCTGATGATCACTCAGGTCTTTTCCAACCTGGTTAATTCTATTCTATTCTAAAAAGAGGACACAGTCTCAAGCTATGCCAGGAGAGGTTCAGGCTGGATGTTAGGAAGAAATTCTTCCCAGCAAGAGAGATTGGCCCCCTCCTCCCCCTCTATTCTGCCTTGCTGAGACCTCACCTGGAATCCTGCATCCAGGTCTGGGCTCCCCAGTTCAGGAGGGACAGGGATCTGCTGGAGAGAGTCCAAGGGAGGGCTCCAAGGATGCTGAAGGGACTGCAGCACTGCCTGGTGAGGAGAGGCTGAGAGCCCTGGGGCTGTTTGGTCTGGAGAGGAGAAGGCTGACAGGGATCTGATCAATGTCTATCAATATCTGAGAGCTGGGGGTCAGGAGGGAGGGGACAGGCTCTGCTCAGTTGCACCCTGGGATAGGAGAAGGGGCAGTGTATGGAAACTCCAGCACAGGGATCTGCTGGAGAGCATCCTTGTAGCCCTCCCTTGGACTCTCTCAAGTATCCCTTTAGGGTCACCTCAGGATGACTTTTGAGGCTCTCTTCTAGCCCAATGCATTCTGTCACTCTGTGATCTCCAGGGTTTGGATGGGAGCAGCCTGGCTGCTTCGGTGGAAGTTTTTCTTGTAGCCCTTGAAAGAGTCATTATTTTTGGTGGTTTTTTTTTTGTGGGGGTTTAAACCCCCTTCCCAGGGGTCTTGGCAGGCAGCCTGGGGCGCAGCTCGGTGCTGCCATCACCGCTGCTCTGAAGCACAGCAGCTTTAGTTGGGCTCCTGTTCGGGGCTTCACCAGGCGGTGGCGTGGGAGGGGAAGGAATTAGCTCTTGCAAGCAGCCGGAGAGCAGGGGCTGAGCCGGGGAAACCTTCCAGCAGTTCAGATGTTTCAATGGCAAACAACAACAACAAACAATAACACACACACACACACACACACACACACCCCCCAAAGAAAAAAACCAACAACGACACCAAAGCAAAGCAAAACAAACTCCCCACAACCAACCAACCAACCAAACCAGGGCTCTGCAGCGGGACCTAGCCAGGCTGGACAGATGGGCAGAGTGAGTCCAAGGGCACGAGGATGAACACATCCAAGTGCCGGGTTCTGCACATTGGCCACAGCAACCCCAGGCAGTGCTACAGGCTGGGGTCAGAGTGGCTGAGAGCAGCCAGGCAGAGAGGGACCTGGGGGTGCTGATTGACAGCAGCTGAACAGGAGCCAGCAGTGTGCCCAGGGGGCCAAGAAGGCCAATGGCCTCCTGGCCTGCATCAGGAAGAGTGTGGCCAGCAGGAGCAGGGAGGTCATTGTGCCCTGTGTGGTTAGGCCACACCTTGAGTCCTGTGTCCAGTTCTGGGCCCCTCAGTTTAAGAAGGACAATGAGACACTTGAATGTGTCCAGAGAAGGGCAACAAAGCTGGGGAGGGGTCTGGAGCACAGCCCTGTGAGGAGAGGCTGAGGGAGCTGGGGTTGCTTAGCCTGGAGAAGAGGAGGCTCAGGGGAGACCTCATTGCTCTCTACAACTACCTGAAGGGAGGCTGTAGCCAGGAGAGAGATCAGCACTCAAGGGAACAATGCAAACAGAGCAATCCCTGGGCATAAACTAAGACCAGGAGGCACTGAGAAGCACACTGAGCAGACCCTGATAGCTCCAGCTCAAGGTCTTTCTAAATCTGGACAGGCTCAGTGCAACTTCAGATTGGGATTTACATCCCAACATTTTCCAGCTACAGTTGCTGGAAGATGAGAAAACAAAAGGTTCCTCCTCTGCCTGTGGGAACAGACACAGCTGCCTCCTCTGCAAGCAAAAGCACAGAGTCACAGAATGTGAGGGGCTGGAAGGGACCTCCAGAGCTCATCCAGTCCAAGCCCCTGCCACAGCAGGGTCACCTAGAGCAGCTCACACAGGAACACATCCAGGTGGGGTTGGAATACCTCCAGAGAGGGAGACTCCACAGCCCCCCTGGGCAGCCTGCTCCAGGGCTCTGGCACCCTCACAGGGACAAAATGTTTCCTCCTGTGTCCATGGCACTTCATCATAGTATCATTCAGGGTTGGAAGGGACCACAAGGATCTTCTAGTTCCAACCCCCCTGCCATGGCCAGGGACACCCCACACTACATCAGCCTGGCCACAGCCTCAGCCAGCCTGGGCTTAAACACCTCCAGGGACAGGGCCTCAACCACCTCCCTGGACAACCCATTCCAGGGCTTCACCACTCTCATGGGGAAGAACTTCCTCCTCACCTCCAGCCTCAATCTCCCCACCTCCAGCTTCATTCCATTCCCCCTAGTCCTATCACTACCTGAGATCCTCTGCCACTTCCTCTGCCTCAGCTTCCACCACTGCCCCTTGTGCTGGCATTGGGCAGCACCCAGCAGAGCCTGGCTCCAGCCTCTGGGCACTCATCCCTCCCAAACTAAACAGCCCCAATTCTCTCAGCCTTTCTTCATCAGAGCTGTTCCAGTCCCCTCAGCATCTCTGTAGCCCTTTGCTGTACCCTCTCTAGCAAGTCCCTGTCCCTCTGGAACTGGGGAGCCCAAACCTGGACACAATACTCCAGATATGGCCTCACCATGGCAGACAAAAGCAGAAGAACCTCCCTCAACCTGCTGGCCACACTTCTTGAGGCACCCCAGGATGATCTTGGCCTTCTTGGCCATGAGGGCACATTGCTGCCCCGTGGGCATCCTGTTGTCCCCAGGTCCTGTTCTGTCCATGTGCTGCTCTGTTTGTTCTCAGCACTAAGCAAAGGTTTATTTCTCTCTTATCCCTTATTGGCTTGGGATAGCTCCCCTAAGGATAGGGACAAAGGTTGTGTGTGCCACATGGTCTGCCCTCTTGCTGCCTTCTGAGTGCTCAGTGAACAGGGCATCTGTCATGTGGCAAGTGTTTGTGCAGAGGCAATGGTCTGGAGGTCTGGAAACCTGCTCATTTCCCTGCAGTGTTGTCTGGGCGGCCTTCCTTTGGCACAGCAGGTGAGAAATCATCACTGAATACATCTTGGAGGGCAAAACCCAAAGAGCTGCAAAGAACAGCAGTGGCTACCCTTCTGTGTGCTTCCAGCCGTGTGCTGAGCTGCAGCCAGAGCAGGGAGAGCAGCAGCACAGGGAGGGGATTCTGCCCCTCTGCTCTGCTCAGACCCCACCTGCAGCACTGCCTCCAGTTCTGGGGCCCCCAGCACAAGGAGGACCTGGAGCTGCTGGAGAGGGTCCAGAGGAGGCCACCAAGACAATCAGAGGATGAAGAACCTCCTCTGAGGGGACAGGCTGAGAGAGTTGGGGCTGTTCAGCCTGGAGGAGAGAAGGCTCCAGGTAGACCTCAGAGCAGCCTTCCATTACCTGAAGGGACTCCAGGAGAGCTGGGGAGGGACTTTGGACAAGGGCTGGGAGTGCCAGGATGAGGAACAATGGCTTTGAGCTGGGAGAGGAGAGGCTGAGACTGGAGAGGAGGAAGAAATTCTTGAGAGTGAGGTTGGTGCAACTCATTCCATATTCCTAATTCATAACCAAAGCCTGAACAAAACACCTTCCAACCTGGGTGATTCTATCCATGCTTCTGTGATGGAAGCATCTTGATGACCCAGCAGTGTCTCCCAGCAGCTGGAGGTGGGTGGCCTGAGGGGGGGTATGGCACTGGTGTGATGCCACATTGGAGCTCACTGACAGAATGCAGTGGTGACATAACTCATGCAGACCATCCCTTAGGCAAAGGAAGCCTTTGCAGGGGTACAGTGCTCTGAGGCTGAGGCTCAGTGTTCTGGGAGCCAGCATGTTTCACCTGCTGGCAGCCTCTTCTCCCTAGTCACAAGCGAGAGGGTGAGAGGAAATGGCCTCAAGCTGCCCCAGGGGAGGTTTAGGTTGGACATGAGGAGAAACTTCTTCACTGGAAGGGTTCTCAAAGCCTGGCACAGGCTGCCCAGGGAGGTGGTTGAATCCCCCAGGCCTGGAGGTGTTTGAAAGAGGCAGAGCTGTGGTGCTGAGTGCCACGGTTTAGCAGCAGCCTTGGTAAGAGTTAGAGAGTGTTTGGGCTGGATGAGCTGCAAAGGCTTTTCCAACCAAAATGGTTCTGTGATTCCATGACATTTTTTGCTCACCCCTCCAAGACTGCTTTGCATTCTGAGGGCAAAGTGTGAGGATGTGGCAGCTGTGGGACCTACTGCACCTCCACACAGATGCTGCTGGGGTGAGCCTTTTGCAGGGCCTCCAGCTGTGCTGGAACACCTGCAATTCAGCCCTGCTTCAGCAGTGCTTACCACAGCTGGGCACAGGAAGGCAGCCTGAGCCTGACAGACCACATGGGAATGGGTTGGGGGGTGAGGGGGCAGAGGCTGTACTGGGGCCATGCTTCCCAGCTCCACATTGCCCAGCAAAACACCACCACCACCACCCCCCCCCAGGCCTGAACTTGCTCATGGGAGCTTCTCTTTTGGATGTGAACATTTAGCCTGGAGAAGAGGAGGCTCAGGGGAGACCTTCTTGCCATCTACAACTCCCTGAAGGGAGGTTGTAGCCAGGTGGGGGTTGGTCTCTTCTCCCAGGCAGCCAGCACCAGAACAAGAGGACACAGTCTGAAGCTGTGCCAGGGGAGGTTTAGGCTGGAGGTGAGGAAGAAATTCTTCCCAGGAAGTGAGATTTGCCCTTGGAATGTGCTGCCCAGGGAGGTGGTGGAATCACCATCACTGAAAGTGTCTAAGAAGAGCCTGGGTGAGGCACTTGGTGCCATGGTTGAGTTGATCAGATGGTGCTGGGTGATAGGTTGGACCTGATGATCACTCAGGTCTTTTCCAACCTGGTTAATTCTATTCTATTCTATTCTATTCTATTCTATTCTATTCTATTCTATTCTATTCTATTCTATTCTATTCTATTCTATTCTATTCTATTCTATTCTATTCTATTCTATTCTATTCTATTCTATCCTATCCTATCCTATCCTATCCTATCCTATTCTATTCTTCTATTCTATTCTATTCTATTCTATTCTATTCTATTCTATTCTATTCTATTCTATTCTATTCTATTCTATTCTATTCTATTCTATTCTATTCTATTCTATTCTATTCTATTCTATTCATTGATGCTCTGTTGTGATATCAGCATTCCAGATCTGAGCAGTGTGTGTGAAGGAAGCCTTTATTCTGGCACAGTAAACTCCTTCTCTTTCCATACAAACCCCACCCGTGGTGAGAAACAGAGAGCAAGGGCCGGGGAGGAACCCATCAGCAGTAAATCTCTATTTAAACATCACCAAAAGGTGGCCAGGGAGGTGTCCCAGCCCCTGGGCAGCCACCACACCTGGCAGAGGAGCGCCAGCAGGACCACCCTGCTGGCGAGGGGAGGGGGCCCTGGAGCCAGGCTGGTGCCAGCCACCCGGCACTTGTCTTCGCTTGCCGGCTCAGGTGGCACTGCACAGCCTGCCAGGGCATCCAGAGGCAGGGAGCTGTTGGGGCCCGGGAAGGCGCAGGGCAGCCCTTGGACAGCTCCCCGGCGCCCGGCCGTCCGCAGCCAGAACCACAGCATCCCGCAGTCGCATCGCCAGGGGTTGTGGGCCAGCAGGACGCGCTTCAGCTTGGGCAGCTCTGCCAGCAGCCCCGCGGGGAGCGAGCTCAGGTTGTTCCTGCCCAGGTGAAGGAAGTGCAGCTGGTGTAAGTCCAGGAAAGCAGAGCCCGAGACGGAGGAGATCTGGTTGTTGTTCAGGTAGAGGCTCCTCAGGCTCAGGAGGCGCCTGAAGGCGCAGCCCACGGCGCTGATCCTGTTGGCTTCCAGGTGCATGGTCCTGAGCCGGATCAAGCCCTCGAAAAGCTCATTAGGCAAATCGGCCACGAAGTTGTGCCCTAAATTTAACACTCCCAGCCTGAGCAGCCGGCTGAAAGCGCCGCTCTGGATGATCCAGATCCGGTTCTTCCGCAGATTCAGGTCGCTGAGGGCCCCCAGGTCCTTCAGGGAGTCCCTGCCGATGGCTTCGATGTGGTTGCCCTCCAGGGACAGCCTGGTGAGGCTGGAGAGGTTGTGGAAGGCCTGGGGCACGTAGCGCATGTTGTTGGAGGCCAGGTCGAGCCTCTCCAGGGAGGGCAGGTGGGAGAAGAGCAGAGGGTGGACTTCGAAGATGTTGCAGTGGGAGAGGTCCAGGCTGACGAGGTTCGGGAGCCCCCTGAAGGTGTTGGCGTGCAGGTAGGTGAGGCGGGAGTTCCTGCTGAGGTGCAGCTCCCGCAGCCTGCCCAGCGCCTGGAAGGTGCCCGGCGACAGGAAGGTCAGGTTGTTGCCGTCCAGCCAGAGGCTGTGCAGGGAGGTCAGGTTCTGGAAGGTGCCGGCGCCGAGGATCCGCAGGTAGTTGTTGGAGAGGTTGAGGGAGGTGGTGGAGGCTGCGATTTCGGCGGGGAGGGCTCTCAGCCCGGCCCTGCTGCAGCGGATGACCTCCTGGGGAGCGCAGCTGCACATGCTGGGGCAGGAGTCGGACAGGTTGGGGCTCAGCCCGGCCTCTGCTGCACAGGTGAATGCGAAGGTGACGAGCAACAACATGACCGGCAGCCGGCCGAGAGGAGAGAAGGGGGCACGAAAGAGAGGCTGTACCTTGTGGCGAGGCGAGCCGCCGGCATGGCAGGGCGCTGGGGGCACGCCGAGAGGGGATCCGCCGGCCCTGCCCGCAGCACGCCCCGGGGGCACCCAGGCGCCGGGCACAGAAAGCCGATTAGGAGCCGCCGGCTCTGCGGGGATTTGCAGAGAGCTTGGGACAGCTCCCGGCTGAGCGGCAGCTCCGCAGCTCCCTGAGCAGAAGGAGGTCAGAGCCAGGTGCGGGTCAGGCTCTTCCACTCAGCAGCAAGTGACAGGGTGAGGGGAGGTGACCTCAGGTTGTCCCACGGCAGGTTCAGGCTGGAGATGGTCCTTGAGGTCCCTTCCAACCCTAACAATTCTATGACTCTGTTGAGGGACTTTTGAAGGTGTCAGGGAGTGATAGGAGTGGGGGGGATGGAGCAAAACTAGAAGTGGGGAGATTGAGATTGGATGTGAGGAAGAAGTTGCCATCCAGAGGGACCTTGACAGGCTGGAGAGGTGGGCACAAGCCAACCTCATGTAGTTCAACAAGAGCAAGTGCAGGGTCCTGCATCTGGGTCGAGGCAATCCCAGGCACAAATCCAGGCTGGGCAGTGAGTGGCTGGAAAGCAGCCCTAAGGAGAGAGACTTGGGGGTGCTGGGGGAGGAGAAGCTCAACAGGAGCTCTCAGTGTGCACTTGCAGCCCAGAAAGCCAATCAGATCCTGGGCTGCATCAGGAGAAGTGTGGCCAGCAGGGCAAGGGAGGTGATTCTCCCCCTCTGCTCAGCTCTGCTGAGACCCCACCTGGAGTACTGTGTCCAGTTCTGGAGCCCCTATTGCAAGAGGGATGTGGAGGTGCTGGAATGTGTCCAGAGAAGGGCCAGGAGGATGAGCAGAGGGCTGGAGCACCTCTCCTGTGAGGACAGACTGAAGGAGTTGGGGCTGTTCAGTCTGCAGAAGAGAAGGCTCCCAGGTGACCTCATTGTGGCCTTCCAGTATCTGAAGGAGGCTACAGGAAGGCTGGGGAGGGACTGCTCAGGATCTCAGGTAGTGATAGGACTAGGGGGAATGGAATGAAGCTGGAGGTGGGGAGATTGAGGCTGGAGGTGAGGAGGAAGTTCTTCCCCATGAGAATGGTGAAGCCCTGGAATGGGTTGTCCAGGGAGGTGGTTGAGGCCCCATCCCTGGAGGTGTTTGAGCCCAGGCTGGATGAGGCTGTGGCCAGGCTGATGTAGTGTGGGGTGTCCCTGCCCATGGCAGGGGGCTTGGAACTATATGATCCTTGTGGTCCCTTCCAACCCTGAATGAAACTATGAAACTATGAAACTAAGTTGTTCCCCATGAGGGTGGTGAGAGCCTGGCACAGGTTGCCCAGGGAGGTGGTGGAAGCCTCCTGCCTGGAGGTGTTTGCAGCCAGGCTGGATGTGGCTGTGAGCAACCTGCTGCAGTGTGAGGTGTCCCTGCCCATGGCAGGGGGGTTGGAACTGGCTGAGCCTTGAGCTCCCTTCCCACCCTGACAGTTCTGTGATTCTATTCTCTGCAAGGGTTCTCCAAGCCTGGCACAGGCTGCCTGGGGAGGTGGTTGATTCCCCACCCCTGCAGGTGTTTCAGAGAGGCAGAGATGTGGGGAGATGTGGTGTGGGGGAGGCTTTTGGTGCTTTCCACTGGCTGGGGCTTCAGCAAAGGCAGTGGCACCTGGGGATGGGGGCTGGCACCAGGGCTGCACTTGGGGCAGGTGCCCTGGGGGTGGGATGGTGCCTGGTACCCCTGGGGTGGCTGCACTTGGGGCAAGTGTCCAGGGATGAGATGGGGGCTGGTTGCCAAGCAAAGCAGGATGGTGGCTCAGCCCTGGGCACATCCCTGTCAATTGCAGGCT
>NW_027142425.1:2566094-2588594 GCF_026170545.1 Melanerpes formicivorus | reverse complement strand
CATGCAGGGTAACCTCAGCCTTGGCAGGGCTCTTGCCTGGACTCAGATAGGAAAAGCTCCCCAGGAGCCAGCACTGGTCCCTGGCAGCCCAGCAGGCTGAGCTGAGCTGCAGCCAGAGCAGGGAGAGCAGCAGCACAGGGAGGGGATTCTGCCCCTCTGCTCTGCTCAGACCCCACCTGCAGCACTGCCTCCAGCTCTGGGGCCCCCAGCACAAGAAGGACCTGGAGCTGCTGGAGAGGGTCCAGAGGAGGCCACAGAGATGCTCAGAGGATGGAGAACCTCCCCTGTGGGGACAGGCTGGGAGAGTTGGGGCTGTTCAGCCTGGAGGAGAGAAGGCTCCAGGGAGACCTCAGAGCAGCCTTGCAGGTCCTGAAGGGCTCCAGGAGAGCTGGGGAGGGACTTGTGACAAGGGCTGGGAGTGCCAGGAAGAGAAACAATGGCTTTGAGCTGGGAGAGGGGAGACTGAGACTGGAGAGGAGGAAGAAATTCTTAAGTGAGGGTGGGGAGACTCTGGCACAGGTTGCCCAGGGAGGCTGTGGCTGCCTCCTGCCTGGAGGTGTTGAAGGCCAGGCTGGATGAGGCCTTGAGCAGCCTGTGCTGGTGGGAGGGGTCCCTGCCCCTGGCAGGGGGTTGGAACTGGATGAGCTTTGAGTTCCCTTCCAACCCAAACCGTTCTGTGATCCCACCAAAGGTTTCTGCATGCAGGGGCTGGGAAGGGTGTCCCCCTTCCCTCCAAACTGCCTCTCCCACTCTAGACCTTGAAGTGCTTCAAACCCTGACCTATTCTAGGCTTGACTGGTCCATGGAATGGGACCAGAGCTCTCTGATGCTGTACTCTGCTGGGTCCTGCCTGGGTGGCCCTAGTGTTCACCACTGTGCTGCTGAGCAGTGGAGGAGCAGAGCTTCCCCCAGCCCTCCTTACTGCTTCCAAGGGAAATCTTGGCTCCAGGAAGGACACTGAAACACTGCCCAGGCTCTTCCCTGCAGAAAGGCTCATAGCTGTCCCTCCTGGCCGTGGCTGCAGGCTCTGGCTGTCAGGGCTGAGCACACTGCAGAGGCAGGTGAGGCTGTGCACCCAAGGTCAGTGGAGAGGAAGGGCTGCAGTGGAAAGGGTGTGCTGTGGTCAGCCAGCTGGAGAAGCAGCCCCGTGAAGGCTCCAGGCTTGGGGTAGGCTGGCTGGGATCTGTCCAGCAGAACAAGACCTGGAGGTGTTGGTTGACAGCCACCTGAGTATGAGCCACTCTGTGCCCAGGTGGGCAAGAAGGCCACCAGCAGCCTGGCCTGGAGCAGCAACGGTGTGGCCAGCAGCATCCTGGCCAGCAGGACCTGGACTCACACTGGGGAGGCCACACCTGGAGTCCTGGCTTCAGTTTTGGGGCCCTCACTCCAAGAAGGACATTGAGGAGCTGGAGCAGGTCCAGAGAATGGGCAAGGAAGGTGGGGAAGGGTCTGGAGAAGAGGGCTGGGGAGGAGCAGCTGAGGGAGCTGGGGGTGTTGAGTGTGGAGAAGAGGAGGCTGAGGGAGACCTCATTGCTCTCTGCAGCTCCCTGAGAGGAGATAACAACTCCCTCTCAGGCTGGCAAGGTCTAACCTCAAGAGCTGGCTCTGGCAGCCTGCTTAGAACACTCCAGCCCTGACAGCAGCAGCTCCATGCAAAACCTGGAGTTCATCCACCAGTCAGCTGAGGATTGGGTGGGTGCTTTGGTGTGAGTGGGACTGAGTGAGTGGGATTGGGTGAGTGGGACCTTTGGGCTGGGTGGGATTGAGTGGGTGGGATCTTTTCCCTTTGCTTTGGCTGCTGGGGGAGGGAGGCTGTTGTTTCATTTGGGGTAGCTGTAAGCACTTCCAGTGACCTCTTGATGCTCGTGGGCTGGAGGATGGAAGGGGCAGCAGAGGTCCCTGCTGCTCCTGGGCTGGGGTGGGTTGGTTTTATCCCTTGGTCTAACAGACTTGCAGCAAATCCCTCCCCCCCACAGCAGCCCTGGGAGGCACTGACTCCTCACCACCTCCTGGCAAACTGGCTTCTAGGGCATCAAGGAGAGTGTGGCCAGCAGGCCAAGGGAGGTCCTGCTCCCCATCTGCTCTGCCCCAGAGAGGCTACACCTGCAGGATTGTGTCCAGTGCTGGGCTCCCCAGTTCAAGAGAGACAGGGATAGGCCAGAGAGTGTCCAAGGAAGGCTATGAGGGTGATGAAGGGACTGCAACATCTGTGTGCTGAGGAGAGGCTGGGAGCCCTGGGGCTGTTTAGCCTGGAGAAGAGCAGCCTGGGGGTGTCAGATCAATGTTTATAAATGTCTGAGGGGTGGATGCCAAGAAGGTTCCAGGCTCTTTCCAGTGGTGTCCTGGGACAGGACAAGGGGCAGTGGACACAGACTGCAGCACAGGAGGTTCCACCTCAACAGGAGGAGGAACTTCTTCCCTGTGAGGGTCCCAGAGCCCTGGAGCAGGCTGCCCAGAGAGGTTGTGGAGTCTCCTCTGGAGCCTTCCCAGCCCCATCTGGATGTGTTCCTGTGTGACCTGTGCTGGATTCTATGCTCCTGCTCTGGCAGGGGCCTTGCAGTTGATGATCTCCAGAGGTCCCTTCCAACCCCTAACATTCTCTGATCCTGTGATGCTGTGAACCTGGGATCAGATCAGGAATTGGATGCACTGAGCACTGGTGAGGGGAAGGGAAAGAATGGAGCAGGTTTTGACAAGGGGCAGCCCAAGGTAAGACCTCCTTTGCCCCAGGTGCATCAGCCCCATCATCTCCCCCATCACCCCTGTCTCTTGTCTGCTGAGATGTCTGAAACCAGCACAAAGCCTCCAACAGTTCTGGAGGTGGAGCAGAAGAGACTCAACCTTAATACACAGAACACAGAGAATCAACCAGGTTGGAAAAGACCTCAGAGATCATCAAGGCCAACCTAGCACCCAGCACCATCTGATCAACTAAACCATGGCACCAAGTGCCTCATCCAGGCTCTCCCTAAACACCTCCAGGGATGGGGACTCCACCACCTCCCTGGGCAGCACATCCCCATGGCCAATCTCTCTTGCTGGGAAGAATTTCTTCCTAACAACCAGCCCAAACCTCCCCTGGCACAGCTTGAGACTGTGTCCTCTTGTTCTGGTGCTGCTTGCCTGGGAGAAGAGACCAACCCCCACCTGGCTACAACCTCCCTTCAGGGAGTTGGAGAGAGCAAGAAGGTCTCCCCTGAGCCTCCTCTTCTCCAGGCTAAGCAACCCCAGCTCCCTCAGCCTCTCCTCACAGGGCTGTGCTCCAGACCCCTCCCCAGCTTTGTTGCCCTTCTCTGGACACCTTCCAGCATCTCAACATCTTTCCTGACCTGAGGAGCCCAGAACTGGACACAGGACTCAAGGTGTGGCCTCAGCAGTGCTGAGCACAGGGCACAATGACCTCCCTGCTCCTGCTGGCCACACTCTTCCTGATGCAGGCCAGGATGCCATTGGCCTTCTTGGCCCCCTGGGCACACTGCTGGCTCCTGTTCAGCTGCTGTCCACCAGCACCCCCAGGTCCCTCTCTGTTTGGCTGCTCTCAGCCACTCTGCCCCCAGCCTGTAGCACTGCCTGGGGTTGCTGTGGCCAATGTGCAGCACCTGGCACTTGGATGTGTTCAATCTCCTGCCCTTGGACTCTGCCCATCTGCCCAGCCTGTCCAAGTCCCTCTGCAGAGCTCTCCAACCCTCTAACAGATCAACTCCTGCCCCCAGATTGCTGTCATCTGCAAACTTACTGCTGATGGACTCCATCCCCTCCTCCAGATCATCAATAAATCTATTGAACAGGCTGGGGCCCAGCACTGAGCCCTGGGGGACAGCAGTGGTGCCTGTGCTGGAGGTGGAGCAGCAGAGCCACAGCTCTTATCTGTGAGGATCAAAAGCACATCTGGAAAGGCAAACTCTGTCTCTCTATCTAAACAATTTGAGTTTGTTATCTTTGCAAAATAAACATTCTCATGCATTTGGCTTCCCCCCCAACCCCAGAGCTTCCAGAGCAAGCCTGGCTGGTGGATGAAGCATGGAGCAGGACCTTTCAGCAGCTATTTTTGTGCAAGGCAGCTGGCACAGCAAGAATTCCTGGCTGAGGGCTCCCTGCCACACACTGTTAGTAAGAAGTGGAATCAGAGCTGAGTGCTGACAACTCAGAGCCCTCACCTGAGAGCCAGCTGCACTCTGGACCCTGAGCAAGGTATGTAGGGGAAGATTGGTAGCAAAGTGTGGGGTTCTCCTCCTTTGCAGCAGGGCTCTCTGCACTCCCACCTCCCATCGTGCTCCCACTGACCTGCTTGGTAGATGGTTTTTGGCTGGACATTAGGAAACATTTTTTTCAGGGCTAGAGTGGTCAGGGATTGGAATGTGCTGCCCAGGGAGGTGGTGGAGTCCCCAAGCCTGGCTGTGTTTGAAGGTGGTTTGGCTGTGGTGCTTGGGGCTATGGTTTAGGGGTGAGCCTTGCAGAGCAGGGCTCTGGGTTGGACTTGGTGATGCTGAGGGTCTGTTCCAGCCTGAATGTTTCTGTGAGTCTGTGGTGTTTGCTCTGAGCTAAGGACAGAGTCCTTGCAGTGAGTCCCTAGAAGCTACCTCCCCTGCCTCCTGCTTCTTGCCCAACACAACTCTCCTGGCAGTGTTTGCAGTGGGTGGGAACTGGATCCAAATCTTCACCTCGAAGCTTTTTGGTTAAGCCTTGACTTCTTTCAGCCCCCAAGCTATGATGGATGGTGCTGTTTCCTTGCCAAATGTCCTTTACTATTTGCTGAGTGCTTGGAATTCCAGTGGTTCCAAGGTATCTCCCCTCCTCCTCTGTCTGTTCCAGGACAATGTCAAAGGAGAGAGGAATGAGTGGGAAGAGGAACGATAGAATCGTTAAGGTTGGAAAAGACCTTCAGAGGTCTTCAGATCATCCAGTCCAACCACCAGCCCAGCACCACTATGGCCATTAAATCATGTCCTGGAGTCCATGTCTACACATTTTTTTTAACTCAGTTCCTCCCCTTCCTTCCCTTTCTCTGCTTCCTTCCCTCCCCCTTCTCCCCTTCCTTCCATTCTCTACCTTCCTTCCTGCCCTTCCTTCCCTTCCTCCTTTCCCCCTTCTTCCTTTCCTCTTCTCCCTTCCCTTCCCTTCCCTTCCCTTCCCTTCCCTTCCCTTCCCTTCCCTTCCCTTCCCTTCCCTTCCCTTCCCTTCCCTTCCCTTCCCAAACCTTCCCAAACCTTCCCTTCCCTTCCCAAACCTTCCCTTCCCTTCTCTTCCCTTCCCAAACCTTCCCTTCTCTTCCCTTCCCAAACCTTCCCTTCCCTTCCCAAACCTTCCCTTCCCAAACCTTCCCTTCCCTTCCCAAACCTTCCCTTCCCTTCTCTTCCCTTCCCAAACCTTCCCTTCCCTTCCCAAACCTTCCCAAACCTTCCCTTCCCTTCTCTTCCCTTCCCAAATCTTCCCTTCCCTTCCCAAACCTTCCCAAACCTTCTCTTCCCTTCTCTTCCCTTCCCAAACCTTCCCTTCCCTTCCCAAACCTTCCCAAACCTTCCCTTCCCTTCTCTTCCCTTCCCAAATCTTCCCTTCCCTTCCCAAACCTTCCCAAACCTTCCCTTCCCTTCTCTTCCCTTCCCAAACCTTCCCTTCCCTTCCCAAACCTTCCCAAACCTTCCCTTCCCTTCTCTTCCCTTCCCAAATCTTCCCTTCCCTTCCCAAACCTTCCCTTCCCAAACCTTCCCTTCCCTTCCCTTCCCAAACCTTCCCTTCCCTTCCCAAACCTTCCCTTCCCAAACCTTCCCTTCCCAAACCTTCCCTTCCCTTCCCAAACCTTCACTTCCCAAACCTTCCCTTCCCTTCCCTCTCTGCCTTCTGCCCTTCTTCCCTTCCCTCTCCCCCTTCCCCTCTTCCTCCTGCCTGTGCTCTTGTTCCTCTCCCCTGGTTTCCTGCCCGTGCTCACGTGGCCATGGCCAGGGGGTTTCTCCAGTGGTGTTGCTCACAGCAGCAGCAGCAGCAGCAGGATCTGGCCAGCATTCACATTTGAGTTCTTGAGCTCTGTAGGTTAAAGCCTCCCAGTGGGAAAACAGGAGCTGGGAGGGAGCAGATTGCTGCTGGCGATACTGGCTGGAAGGAGAAGAGAGAAAGGAGCACAGGATCCTCGAGCTGCACCCAGGTGGCTGTGAGGCTGCAGAGGTAAGGTTTGCTGTCTGCTCTGAGTTTGCATTGGTTTGATTCAATCTCTGGCATTAGGAAACATTTTTTCCCCCATCCAGAGTGGTCAGGGATTGGAATGTGCTGCCCAGGGAGGTGGTGGAGTCCCCAAGCCTGGCTGTGTTTGAAGGTGGTTTGGCTGTGGTGCTTGGGGCTATGGTTTAGGGGTGAGCCTTGCAAAGCAGGGCTCTGGGTTGGACCTGGTGATCCTGAGGGTCTCTTCCAACCTGAATGTTTCCGTGAGGCTGTGATGAAAATGTCTCACTGTGTCTCAAGCAACAGCAGGGGTTTGCCAGGTCAGAAGCAGCTTCTAAGCCAGCAGGGTGTCAGGTGCAAAGAGGGAAGGGGGGAGAGTGTTTGTGGGTGAGATGTTGTTCTCAGCCCTGCAGCTAAGATTTGTGCTGGTGTGGTCCCTCTGCGAGCAGCGAGTCAGACATGGAATGTTTGTGACTGAGCTCTGAGTCTGCAGCTTCTCTAGCTTAAAGAGACAGCTCCAGGGCACAGAGCTAAGGGTGCAGTGAGGCTCCAAATACTCTCCTGAATCTTTCTCATCCTCAAAGCAAAAGCTTTCCTCTAGTTTAAGACCTCTTTGGTTAGAGAATGTGAGCTTAGGACTTTAAATATCAGCGCTCAACAGAAATCAGCAACCTCAGGAGGTTCAACCAGACCAAGGGCAAGGTCCTGCAGCTGGGGCAGGGCAATCCCAGGCACTGACACAGGCTGGGCAGGGACTGGCTTGAGAGCAGCCCTGGAGAAAAGGCCTTGGGGGTGCTGGGGGAGGAGAAGTTGAAGAGGAGCCTGAAGGGAGCACTTGAAGCCCAGAGAGCCAAGCAGAGCCTAGGCTGCAGCAAGAGAAGTGTGGCCAGCAGGGCCAGGGAGGGGATTCTGCCCCTCTGCTCCACTCTGCTGAGACCACAGCTGCAGCTCTGGGTCCAGTTCTGGAGCCTCTGTGCCAGGAAGGATCTGGAGGGGCTGGAAGGTGTCCAGAGAAGGGCCAGGAGGATGAGCAGAGGGCTGGAGCTGCTCTGCTGTGAGGACAGACTGAGGGAGTTGGGGTTGTGCAGGCTGGAGAAGAGAAGGCTCTGAGGAGACCTAATTGTGGCCTTCCAGGATCTGCAGGGGGCTACAAGAAAGCTGGGGAGGAACTTTTGAGGGTGTCAGGGAGTGACAGGACTGGGGAAGATAGAACAAAACTAGAAATGGGGAGATTGAGATTGGATGTTATGAAGAAGTTGTTCCCCATGAGGGTGGTGAGAGCCTGGCACAGGTTGCCCAGGGAGGTGGTGGAAGCCTCCTGCCTGGAGGTGTTTGCAGCCAGGCTGGATGTGGCTGTGAGCAACCTGCTGTAGTGTGAGGTGTCCCTGGCCATGGCAGGGGGGTTGGAACTGGCTGAGCCTTGAGGTCCCTTCCAACACTGACACTTCCATGATTCTAAATGTTGTCCTGTGGCATTCTCATTCTTTCAGACCATACAAAGCACATCAAATGATGCTAATCACTCGATTCAAAGCAGCACGTCTCATGCTTTGCATTGAGCAGGTGATGATAAACCCTGGCACACTGAACTGTCAGCACAGGACCCTCTGTGTGAAGTGATGAGTTGCCTTGTCTTGAGTGAGAGATCACTTCCCAGCTCTGTTGGCTCAGTCAAAATTGGGTTTAGGGCTCCTTGAGAACACTTCATAGTATCATAGAATCAGTCAGGGTTGGAAGGGATCACAAGGATCATCTAGTTCCAACCCCCCTGCCATGGACAGGGACACCCCACACTAGATCAGCCTGGCCACAGCCTCAGCCAGCCTGGCCTTAAACACCTCCAGGGACAGGGCCCCAACCACCTCCCTGCACAACCCATTCCAGGGCTTCACCACTCTCATGGGGAAGAACTTCCTCCTCCCCTCCAGCCTCAATCTCCCCACCTCCAGCTTCATTCCATTCCCCCTAGTCCTATCACTACCTGAGATCCTGAGCAGTCCCTCCCCAGCCTTCCTCTAGGCCCCCTAATGCCTTCACTTCAATGCCTGGCTGGTTCCATAAGGACTTAGCTAACAAAGGAATTGTCTCCTTCTCTTCTGTGAAATAGAATTCTTCCTTATTGGCTGTAAAGTCTCGAAGTTTGAGACTTAGGGTGCAGAGATGAGCCCCTGAAGAGGCACAAAAGCAGCCCTGTCTCTTACCTCTCCCCTTTTAGCTGCTTTGGAGCTCCCTTTACCATGCTGAACTGCTGACCTGATGCTTCCAGCTGAGTGTCAAAGCCAGCTTCTAAATCCTGCAGGAACTGAGCTCCCCACTCTCTGCTGCATGCATTGAAGATGTTTCTGTCACTCTTCTGCCTAAAAGCAGCCAGGAGGGCAGGAGATGCAGGTTTGCTCCCAGGACTCTGGCAGCAAATGATGTTTTGCAAGGAGCCTTCAAGTGTCTTTCCTTCAGCCCCTTGAGTTAACTGTAAATACATAAAGGCCAGTCAAAGCTGCTTCTCCTAACAGTCTTGTCAAAAGGCTGCTTTCATGCCTGTGAAGTCCCAGGGGACCTTCAGGTGTGATGTGCCTGTTCCTCACTGGCAAGTGCTTGCCTTCTCCAGTATTTTAACTGTGCAAAGCGCTGGCAATGGTCTGAGGAAGCCCAGAGAAGGATCACAAGGAGCCTCAGCGCTGCCTTTGGTCACATAAGTTCCCAAAGCATCTCCATGGAGCTCCTGGCTCTGTGATCTTTCTGCACTCTCTGTAACCACAGATGGAAGCCAGCTGCTCCCTTCCTTGCCAGGCTAATTGATCAGGGCTGTGACCTCCTGAGGGCTAGCTGTGTCCTGTCAGAGAGAAGGAGCAAAGGAGTCCAGGAGGACTGCCTGGGCTTTCAGCACTCACCTTGCTCACAGCATTGTAGAGGGGTTTTGGGTCCCTGTGTCTGTGTGGTTCCAAAGGTGGCTGCAGAGCAGGTGTCTCACGCTCAGTTCTCCGTTCTGCAGGTGAGCCATGTGACAGAGGAGCGCTGCTGGCACATGAGCCTCCTGCAGAGCCTCCTGCAGAGCCTCCCTCGCCACCGGCACCACCATGCAGAGCAACTTCTCCCTGGCCTCCAGCGGGGAAACCCTCCGAGCCCTCCCTACAGCAGCTTTCAATGCCTCCTCTGGGCCGCGCTCCGCGGCTCCCTGCCCGCTCACCTCCTCAGACTATCAGTTCTCCCTCATCCCAGCCCTCTTCTCGGCCTTTTTCCTCCTGGGCTCTGTGGGCAACAGCGTGGTGGTGGCGGTGCTCTGTCGCCGCGGCGGCCCCGGGACGGCGGCCAACGTCTACATCTGCAACCTGGCGGCGGCGGATCTGCTGTGCCTCGCCACCCTCCCCTTCTGGGCCACCTACTACGCCCAGGGCTACGACTGGCCCTTTGGGGCCCTCATGTGCAAGGTCTGCAGCTCGGTGCTCTGCCTCAACATGTTTGCCAGCATCTTCTTCATCACCTGCATGAGCGTGGAGCGGTACCGCGCCGTCGCCCAGCCCCTGCGCTCGCAGAGGAGGACTCCGCAGCAGGCTCGCTGGGTAGCCCTGGGGCTGTGGGTCCTGGCCTGCTTGGCCTCCCTCCCAACCTTCTATTTCCGGGACACTCACTACGTCCAGAGCTTGGGGGTCACTGCCTGCGTCATGGCCTTTCCCCAGGAGGCTTATGCCAGCTGGGCTGTGGCCACAGCCCTCCTGAAAAACGCCCTGGGCTTCCTGGTCCCCCTGGCGGTGATCAGCACCTGCTACCTGCGCATCAGGAGGCACCTCCTGCGGGCACGAAACTTCGGGAAAAGCCAGCAGAGGAGGGACAAAGTCCTCAAGCTGGTGGCTGCCGTGGTGGTGGCCTTCCTGGTCTCCTGGCTGCCCTTCCACCTGTTGACCTTTCTGGATGCCATGGCTCACCTGAGGGTCATCGAGAGCTGCGAGGTGACCGGCGCCATCGACGCAGCCCTGCCCTTCAGCATCTGCATGGCGCTCTCCAACAGCTGCACCAACCCCCTGCTCTACTGCTTCATCGGCAACCAGTTCCAGGAGAGGCTCCACCACCTCTTCAAGAGAAGAGTTTCTCGGCTCAGCAGCCACCAAGAGAGCTCTTCCTGGAGGAGGGGAAGCTGCCCCAGGGCTGCTGAGACCCCCCTGGGCAGGGGAGAGGGCCCTGAGTCACAGCATCACAGGAGCACAGGGTGTTAGGGGCTGGAAGGGACCTCTGGAGATCATCCAGTCCAAGCCCCCTCCCAGAGCAGGAGCATAGAATCCAGCACAGGGCACACAGGAACACATCCAGATGGGTCCTGGCTGCAGGCACTGGGGCCTGGTGTGGGGCTGTGGCAGTACAGCTGGCTGTCCCTGCAGAGGTGACACTCCTGACTCCTCTTTGCTGTGTGCCCAGCTGTTTGAAAGGGAAGAAGACTTTTCTCTGAAGAAGACTTTTCTCTCACAGTATCACCAAGGTTGGAAGAGACCTCAAAGACCTCTCATCCCTGGGGCTTTGTTCTGCCTTCCTTTCTGCAGCAAGCACTCAAGCTTGACACAGAGGGAAGATCCTGGCAAATAAATACATTGGTGGCTTTTGAACCAGAAGCTTGTGTGTGGCTGAGATCAGCAGAGTGGAACAGAAAGGCAAAGTACACCAAAGGACCAACTGGCCTAGTCCAGCTGGGGATGTCCCTGCTGACTGCAGGGAGGTTGGACTGGATGACCTTTGCAGGTCCCTTCCAACCTGGACCATTCTATGACTCTATGACCTTTGGATGCTGGGGGTAGGTGCTGAGCATCATCTTCTAAGCTGATTTTCTATCAGAGATTCTCACCAGAGAAGGTGCAAATAAAGCAGTGCAGCTACTTCTGTACTTCCCTGTAAGAACAGATTTGTTTTGCCTTTGTTTCACATGGGTTTGTATTAATTTATCTATCCTCAATAGCTAGGCAGATAGGTCACATATAAAATGCACCAGCTACACATCCTGCTTGCTTGGGCTTGGGATCCTGAGTACAGGAGGAGACCTGGCTCTGCAAACTGCTGGAGACAGGAGAGTGTTCCTGAGGGAGGTACAACCACAGCCAACCCTCTCACCCTCTGCTGGGGAAAGGCCCACTGACCAGGACCAGAAGTGCTCCAGGACAATCTCCTCCCCAAAGAAACTCTGCTCCCATCCTCAGCCTTGACTCCAAACCCAGCATAGTATCAGTCAGGGTTGGAAGGGACCACAAGGATCACCTAGTTCCAAGCCCCCTGCCATGGCCAGGGACACCCCACACTACATCAGCCTGGCCACAGCCTCAGCCAGCCTGGCCTTAAACACCTCCAGGGACAGGGCCCCAACCACCTCCCTGGACAACCCATTCCAGGGCTTCACCACTCTCATGGGGAAGAACTTCCTCCTCACCTCCAGCCTCAATCTCCCCACCTCCAGCTTCATTCCATTCCCCCTAGTCCTATCACTGCCTGAGATCCTGAGCAGTCCCTCCCCAGCCTTCCTGTAGCCCCCTTCAGATCCTGGAAGGCCACAATGAGGTCACCTGGGAGCCTTCTCTTCTGCAGACTGAACAGCCCCAACTCCTTCAGTCTGTCCTCACAGGAGAGGTGCTCCAGCCCTCTGCTCATCCTCCTGGCCCACAGAATCTTCTCAGTTGGAGAAGCCTTTTCAGCTCATCCAGCCCAACCATTCCCCAGCCCTGCCAAGGCTGGGGCTGAGCCATGGCCCTCAGCACCATCTCTGCCTCTCTGAAACACCTCCAGGGGTGGGCATTCAACCACCTCTCTGGGCCAGGTTTTGAGACCCCTTTCAGACAAGAAGTTACTTCCAATATCCAACCTAAACCTCCCCTGGTGCAACCCAAGGCCACCTTCTCTTGTCCTATCACTTATCACTAGCATGGTTGCTTCTGGCATTAATGGCCCAGGTACTGCCCATGCCAGGTCCCTCAGCTGCATGGCCATGCTGAGTCCCTACCAGAATCCTCTGGGGAAAGCACTTGCTGATAGTTTAGACATTTTACATTCCACATATCAGTTACCTCTGTAATTTTGGGGTTCTGGATGCAGAAAGCCTAAGTGACTCTCTTTTGGCCCTCAGAAGTGAAACCATGGGGTGACCATGGGCTGGAGCTGCTCTGCTATGAGGACAGACTGAGAGAGTTGGGGTTGTGCAGGCTGGAGAGGAGAAGGCTCCCAGGAGACCTAATTGTGGCCTTCCAGTATCTGCAGGGGGCTCCAAGAAAGCTGGGGAGGGACTTTTGAGGGTGTCAGGGAGGGATAGGACTGGGGGGGATGGAGCAGAAATAGAAATTAGTAGATTCAGATTAGATATTAGGAAGAAGTTGTTGCCCATGAGGGTGGTGAGAGCCTGGCACAGGTTGCCCAGGGAGGTGGTGGAAGCCTCCTGCCTGGAGGTGTTTGCAGCCAGGCTGGATGTGGCTGTGAGCAACCTGCTGTGGTGTGAGGTGTCCCTGGCCATGGCAGGGGGGTTGGAACTGGCTGATCCTTGAGGTCCCTTCCAACCCTGACAGTTCTGTGATGCTGTGACTCTTCAGACTGACCTACATCTCGGCACAGGATTTCACTCATTTCAAAGTTAAAGCAGGGGTGGGGGAGGGAGGAGCATTTGTCCAACACTGATTCTGTTTTGATGTCACTTCTGCTCATTTTTGCTGGAGAGAAACTGGGCCTTTTAGACCCTTCAGAAAGGAGGATAGGGTCAGACTAAAAGAAGGCTCTGTTAGCACTTTGCTCAGTTGCCAGCAGGTTGTCCCCAGGCTGGGTGGCCCAGGATGACCGAAAGTCTTCTTAGTTTTCGAGACTTCTCTCTGACAAATGACTTCTGAGGCTTGCATTAGCAGTTTTGGGTCCATGGGTCAGGAGCATACCTGCTGGTTGAGTAATCAAGAGTCTGGTCTCCCAGGAAATCCCAGCCCTGGCTGGTGCCAGGGGAAGCTGTGGGAGCCTGATGTCTGTTGGAGCGGGGTGAGGTTCCTCCAGCGGTGCCTGTGCCCGTGGGACCATGCAAGGAATGTGCTGGTCTCGGAGTGATGGCAGATGAAAAGCTTGTGCAGCACAGGGCAAAGCAGGGGCCTGGCCACAGATAACCCCTGCTCCCTGCCCTGTGCTGCAGAGAAAGTGGGAGAGCTGCTGGAATGCTTGTGTTGAAAATGTGCCAAGGAGCCAACGGTGTCTGGGGCGTCAGACACTGCTGGAAGGACTCTGCCTCACAAGGAGCACAGCAAGGCAGTCAGGCTGCAGCAGAGCTGCTCCTCCTGCTGAGGCAGTTGCCAGGTGCTCACAGTGGCACTCATGAGAAGCTGTGGAGGCTTCCTACCTTTGATGCAGTGCAGCTCATGGAATTGTTGCAGTTGGAAAAGACCTCCAAGGTCACCCAGTCCAACCAGCAACCAAACCCCACCAGGGCCACCAAACCCTGGCCCCACCTGCCATGGCCATAAGTTCCTTGAACCCCGCCAGGGATGGGGACTCCACCACCTCCCTGGGCAGCCTGTGCCAATCCCTGACCACTCTTGCAGCAGAGACATTTTCCCTCATCTCCAACCTGAATCTTCCCTGCTGCAACACACTGCAGCAGCCCAATGTCCATCTTGGAGTGAGGGACCCAAACCTGAAGCCAGGACTCAAGCTGTGGCCTCCCCAGTGCTGAGTCCAGGGGGACAATCCCTGCCCTGCTCCTGCTGGCTGCACCATTGCTGATCCAGGCCAGGCTGCTGGTGGCCTTCTTGCCCACCTGGGCACCCCCTGGCTCATGTTCAACTGGCTGCTGACCAGCACCCCTAGGGCAGTTTCCAACCACTCTGCCCCAAGCCTGAAGCCTTCATGGGGTTGTTGTGACCCAAGGGCAGGACCCAGCCCTTGCCCTTCTTGAATTTCATCCTATTGAGCTCAGCCCATGGATCCAGCCTGTGCAGGCTCCTCTGCAGAGCTTTCCTGCCTTCCAGGAAAGCTCTGCCCTGCTAGGTTTAGTGCCATCTGCAAACTCCCTGAGGGTGCTCACTCTCCTCTCCCAGATCACTGATGCAGACATGGAAGAGAAGTGGCCTCAGCACCGAGCCCTGGGGAGCACCACTGGTGACTGCCTGCCCACCAGCTGGCTTTAACTCCATCCTCCACCCCATTTTGGGCCCAGCCAGCAGCCAGTTTTCACCTAGCAAAGTCTCCCCTGGGGCTCATATTGTGCACCAGCAACCAAGCAAGAGCCAGAGAGAGAGTTCTGTTTGCCAGCTCTGCCTTGGGCCTCTAAAGGGTCCTGGATTGGAGCAGCCTGGTGAAAGCACCATGCAAAAAAGCTCTGTCTGGAGAGGAAGCTGAGGTGGAAGTGTGTGGGGGGAGAGGTCTGTGTCAAGAGATTTCCTTTATTTTTAGATGCAATTGAATGAGGTTGAGCTCTCTGAATTTATTGCCCCATGCATCAAGCTTCCCATGGGAGTTCTCAGGAATTGCTGGTGGGAATGTGTGGGTGGGGTTCACAGTTTCAGCATGTTCTGTTTGTTTAGTCAGGGTTGGTTTTGGGCACAGCTTTAAGGAGGTTTCTCTTGTTTGGGTGTTTTTGTTCTTCTTTCTCTTCCCCCCCCCCCCGCCCCTTGCTAATTTAGAAGCTGCTTTATTTGTTAAATCATTTTTAAAGAGAATGTTTTGCTCCTAGCTCCAAACAACTCTTAACAGTTGTGCAGTGCTGCAGCTTCTCTCTGTCAGACCCCAATTCTGCCTGGTCTGACCCCAGTTCCCCCTCCCACCCTGGTCTGACCCCAATTCTCCCTCCCACCCTGGTCCTTTCCAAGCCCTCTGCTCCCTCAGGCACGCCTGGAGAACGCAGCCAGCCTGACCCTGCAGCTCTTTGGCAGGGACCCTGTGGCTGCTCAGTGTCAGGGTCCAGTTCTGGACTCCTCAGTTTAGGAAGGAGGTTGACTTGCTGGAGTGTGTCCAGAGAAGGGCAACAAAGTTGGTGAGGGGTTTGGAGCACAGCCCTGTGAGGAGAGGCTGAGGGAGCTGGGGTTGCTTAGCCTGGAGAAGAGGAGGCTCAGGGGAGACCTCATTGCTCTCTCCAACTCCCTGAAGGGAGGTTGTAGACAGGCAGAGGTTGGTCTCTTCTCCCAGGCAGCCAGCACCAGAACAAGAGGACACAGTCTGAAGCTGTGCCAGGGGAGGTTTAGGCTGGAGGTTGGAAGTTTTTCCCAGAGAGAGTGAGTGCCCATTGGAATGTGCTGCCCAGGGAGGTGGTGGAGTCACCATCATTGGAGGTGTTCAGGAGGAGACTTGATAGGGTGCTTGGTGCCATGGTTTAGTTGATTAGGTGGTGTTGAATTGGGTGATAGGTTGGAGATGATGATCTTGAAGGTCTCTTCCAACCTGGTTTACTCTATTCTTGCTCACTCCCCAAGCACAGTGAGATGTGCTTGGGCTGGGTTTTGGCTGGGGCTGCCATGGTGCAGTCAAGGTCAGTGGAGGGGAAAGGCTGCTGTGGAAAGCGTGAGCTGTGAGCAAGCAGGTTGGAGAAACAACCCCATGAAGGCTCCAGGCTGGGGGGGCAGAGTGCTTGGGAACTGCCCCAGCAGAGAAAGCCCTGGGGGTGCTGGGTGACAGCAGCTGGAGATGGGCCAGGGGGTGCCCAGGTGGGCAAGAAGGCCACCAGCAGCCTGGCCTGGAGCAGCAATGGTGTGGCCAGCAGGAGCAGGGCAGGGATTGCCCTCCTCTATTAGTGAGGCCACATCTTGAGTCCTGGGTTCAGTCTTGGGGCCCTCGTTCCAAGAAGGACATTGAGGTGCTGGAGCAGGTCCAGAGAAGGGCAACCAAGCTGGGGAAGGGTCTGGAGAACAGGGCTGGGGAGGAGCAGCTGAGGGAGCTGGGGGTGTTGAGTGTGGAGAAGAGGAGGCTGAGGGGAGACCTCATTGCTCTCTACAGCTCCCTGAGAGGAGGCTGGAGCCAGGTGGGGGTTGGGCTCTGCTCCCTAGTCTCAGGTGATAGAAGGAGAGGAAATGTCCTGAAGTTGCACCAGGGATGGTTTGGATTGGACATTAGATGAAGTTTCTTGGCTGAAAAGGTTCTCAAAGCCTGGCACAGGCTGCCCAGGGAGGTGGTTGGATCCCCACCCCTGGAGTTGTTTGAAAGAAGCAGAGCTGAGGGCCATGGTTCAGCCCCAGCCTTGGGGAATGGTTGGACTGGATGAGCTCAAAAGGCTTCTCCCACAAAGATTCTGTGGTTGTATGAAATGCTGATGGGTTTGGAGTCAAAGCTGAGGATGGCAGCAGAGTTTCTTTGCAGAGGAGAATGTCCTGGAGCATTTCTGGTCCTGTCCCATGGGTCTTTCCCCAGCAGAGGGTGGGAGGGAGGCTTTCCCTCGAGGGTTGCTTGGGCTCTGTTGTACTTGCAGAGCAAATCCTGTTTGCAGCTTCCTTTCTTAGCTCTCCCAGGTGAAATGGGAGACAGAGTCCCAATCCAAACTGAGCCTCCTCTGTGTGTGTCCCAACCTCCATCTGTGAGGCAGAGAATGTTTGTGAAGCAGGAGCTGGAGCTGGGCAGCGAGCTGAAGCCTTTGTTTGTGTAATATCTACAATGAGAGCTGTTTGGTACAGGCTGTTCTGCTGCAGGAGCCACACAGCCTGGGCCTGTGCTGGCACTCCTGCTTGTCTTCGTTCCTCAGGCCACATTTTGGGCAGGAATGTCATCCTGCCACCCTGCAGCCAGCTCTCACAACCTGCCTGCCCTTCACAGCTTATCCCCTGAAGGGCAGGGAGGTGCCACGCAGCCAGCAGCCTGCTCATAGTATCAGTCAGGGTTGGAAGGGACCACAAGGATCATCCAGTTCCAACCCCCCTGCCATGGGCAGGGACACCCCACACTACATCAGCCTGGCCACAGCCTCAGCCAGCCTGGCCTTAAACACCTCCAGGGACAGGGCCCCAAACACCTCCCTGGACAACCCACTCCAGGGCTTCACCACTCTCATGGGGAAGAACTTCCTCCTCACCTCCAGCCTCAATCTCCCCACCTCCAGCTTCATTCCATTCCCCCTAGTCCTATCAATCCCTGAGATCCTGAGCAGTCCCTCCCCAGCCTTCCTGTAGCCCCCTTCAGATACTGGAAGGCCACAATGAGGTCACCTGGGAGCCTTCTCTTCTGCAGACTGAACAGCCCCAACTCCTTCAGTCTGTCCTCACAGGAGAGGTGCTCCAGCCCTCTGCTCATCCTCCTGGCCCTTCTCTGGACACCTTCCAGCACCTCCAGATCCCTCTTGCAATAGGGGCTCCAGAACTGGAGGCAGTACTCCAGGTGGGGTCTCAGCAGAGCTGAGAAGAGGGGGAGAATCACCTCCCTTGCCCTGCTGGCCACACTTCTCCTGCTGCAGCCCAGGATCTGATTGGCTTTCTGGGCTGCAAGTGCACACTGAGAGCTCCTGGTGAGCTCCTTGTCCACCAAAGAAGTCACAAAGAACCCAGCCTGAAAAACTACAGCCACAAAGAACCACCTGAAGCACACTTACACATAATGGCACTTGGTACAGTAGTGTGAAAACTCGAAGCACTAAAGAGAACAATGTCTTCATTCCCACTTAAACATTACAGCTGTCATTTTATGCAGTGAACAAACACATCCACACTGATTCCAATATACAGGTATAAAATCAACAAGTTCTGTTTTACTGCTGCCCCAGCACTCACAGGCTCACAGAGTGCTTTGGGCTGGAAGGGACCTTAGAGATTACCCAGTTCCAACCCCCCAGGGGCACATTCCGCTACAGCCAATCTGCTCTTGAGCACCTCCAGGGAGGAGGCAGCCACAGCCTCCCTGGGCAACCTGTGCCAGAGTCTCCCCACCCTAACTCTCAAGAATTCAGCAAGGCCTTTGACACCATCCCCCACAGCAAACTGCTGGCTAAGCTGTCAGCCTGTGGCTTGGACCATTACGCTCTGAGCTGGGTTAGGAACTGGCTGGAGGCTGAGCCCAGAGAGTGGTGGTGAATGGTGCCACAGCCAGCTGGCAGCCAGGCACCAGTGGTGTGCCCCAGGGATCAGTGCTGGGCCCCATCCTCTTTAACATCTTCATCGATGATCTGGATGAGGGCATTGAGTCCATCATCAGCAAGTTTGCAGATGACACCAAGCTGGGGGCAGGAGTTGGTCAGTTAGAGGGCAGAAGGGCTCTGCAGAGGGACCTCGACTGACTGGACAGATGGGCAGAGTCCAACAGGATGGCATTCAACAAGTCCAAGTGCCAGGGGCTGCACTTTGGCTACGGCAATCCCATGCAGAGCTACAGGCTGGGGTCAGAGTGGCTGAGAGCTGCCAAACAGAGAGGGACCTGGGGGTGCTGATCGACAGCCACCTGAATATGAGCCAGCAGTGTGCCCAGGTGGCCAAGAGGGCCAAGGGCATCCTGGCCTGCATTAGGAAGAGTGTGGCCAGCAGGAGCAGGGAGGTCATTGTGCCCTGTGCTCAGCACTGGTTAGGCCACACCTTGAGTCCTGTGTCCAGTTCTGGGTTCCTCAGTTTAAGAAGGACATTGAGACACTTGAAGGTGTCCAGAGAAGGGCAACAAAGCTGGGGAGAGGCCTTGAGCACAGCCCTGTGAGGAGAGGCTGAGGGAGCTGGGGTTGCTTAGCCTGGAGAAGAGGAGGCTCAGGGGGAACCTCATTGCTCTCTACAACTACCTGAAAGGTGGTTGTGGCCGGGAAGGGGTTGGTCTCTTCTCCCAGGCAACCAGCACTAGAACAAGGGGACACAGTTTCAAGCTGTGCCAGGGGAGGTTCAGACTCGAGGTGAGGAGGAAGTTCTTCACCGAGCGAGTCATTCGCCATTGGGATGTGCTGCCCAGGGAGGTGGTTGAGTCATCGACCCTGGAGGCGTTCAAGGGGAGATTGGATGTGGCACTTGGTGCCACGGTTTAGTCATGGGGTCTGTGTTGATAGGTTGGACTCCATGATCCTCGAGGTCCTTTCCAATCTAAGTTATACTGTGATACTGTGATACTGTGATACTGTGATACCATGATCTTCTACAAATATCTCAAATTTCTTCCTCATCTCCACTCTAAATCTCCTCTCCTTGGAGGCTCTACCTGGCCTTCTTCCTAATCATTTTGGTTGGAAGTGGCCTTTAAGATCACCAAGTACAGCCATTAACCCAGCACTGCCAAATCCCCTTCTTTGCAGGCAAAGGACATGCACCACAACTACTCTTGAGGGAAAGTTCTTTAAGCCCTTCAGGTACAAGAACTGCTCCAGAGCTTCTCTGATAAGCTTTGAAGTTCCCTGGTCTTAACCTTCCAATTATGAAGAAACAATGCAGGTGAAAGCTGCACCCAGGGTGAACACAAACAGACTAAAGGCTGGACAGGAGCAGGCAGTGAGCCAGTCTCAGTGTCCCCTGTTCTACCTCGATGCCATTGCCCCTTGTCTCTTGGGTTGGGTTGGAAGGGACCTTAAAGATCATCCAGTTCCAAGCCCCTGCCATGGGCAGGGACCCCTCCCACCAGCACAGTTTGCTCAAGGCCTCATCCAACCTGGACTTCAACACCTCCAGGCAGGAGGCAGCCACAGCCTCCCTGGGCAACCTGTGCCAGAGTCTCCCCACCCTCACTCTCAAGAATTTCTTCCTCCTCTCCACTCTCAATGTCCTCTCTCCCAGCTCAAAGCCATTGTTCCTCATCCTGTCACTCCCAGCCCTTGTCACAAGTCCCTCCCCAACTCTCCTGTAGCTCCCTTCAGGTCCTGGAAGGCTGCTCTAAGGTCTCCCTATAGCCTTCTCTTCTCCACGCTGAACAGCCCCAACTCTTCCCTATGATTCTGTGATTCATTCCCTGGAGAGGCACAAAGAGATCTTTCTTCCAAGGAAGAAATTACCCAGGAGAGTCAGGAATGTTTATTCACAGATTCACAGAATGGTTTGGGTTGGAAGGGACCTTACAGATCACCCAGTTCACAGTATCACAGTATCACAAAGGTTGGAAGAGACCTCGAGGATCATCGAGTCCAACCTGTCACCACACACCTCATGACTAGACCATGGCACCAAGTGCCACATCCAATCCCCTCTGGAACACCTCCAGGGATGGGGACTCCACCACCTCCCTGGGCAGCACATCCCAATGGCTAACAACTCTCTCTGGGAAGAACTTTCTCCTCATCTCCAGCCTAAACTTCCCCTGGCACAGCTTGAGACTGTGTCCTCTTGTTCTGGTGCTGGGTGCTAGAGAGAAGAGACCAACCCCCACCTGTCTACAACCTCCCTTCAGGTAGTTGTAGAGAGCAATGAGGTCTCCCCTGAGCCTCCTCTTCTCCAGGTTAATCAGCCCTAGCTCCCTCAGTCTCTCCTCACAGGGCTGTGCTCAAGGCCTCTCCCCAGATTTGTTGCCCTTCTCTGGACACCTTCCAGCGTCTCAATGTCCTTCTTAAACTGAGGAGCCCAGAACTGGACACAGGACTCAAGGTGTGGCCTAAGCAGTGCTGAGCACAGGGCACAATGACCTCCCTGCTCCTGCTGGCCACACTCTTCCTGATGCAGGCCAGGATGCCATTGGCCTTCTTGGCCCCCTGGGCACACTGCTGGCTCATGTTTAGGCCCCACTCCCCCTGCCACGGGCAGGGACACCTCCCACCAGCCTAGGTTGCTCCTTCTACTCTAAATCCAGCATGGATCTGAACTACAGGACTGGCAGCTCCCCTCCTAGCTTCTAGCTACTTTTCTGCTGAGATCTGATGCTTTGGAGGTCAGGCTCTCTAGGATGACCATGAAGAGGCACTGAAAACAGAGCGATAGGAAAGTCCTTCCCATTGGACTAACCTGCAGCTAATTCAGCTGCAAGAGTAGCCAGAGCATCCTGCCAGGTGAAAGCAGGGGCAGATTTTGTCCAGACCCAAGCTGGGTGGGAAATGATGTGGTCATGGATTGCTAAAACAAGCAGCTGGGTTAAGCAAGACCTTTCTAAGGCATCCCATGGGTAAGAAAATATCTGCAATGAAAAAACATGTCATAAAGGAATGGTATTTGTGCTAGCAGACAGGAGCAGCCCACAGGGATTTTCATAGTGCCCTGGCAGCTGCTTTGCCACCAGCAGTTACCTTCCATGGGCATTGGCTTGATTGCCCTTCTTACCTCATTCAGCTTTGATGGCATTCTGGGGGGGGTTGATCATAGAAGCACAGAATGCAGCAGGTTGGAAGGGAGCCTCAAAGGGCATTGTCCAACCCCCTGCAGGCAGCAGGGACAGCTCCAGCTAGAGCAGGCTGCACAGGGACACAGCCAGGCTGAGCTTGGATGGCTCCAGGGATGGAGCCTCAAGCACCTCCCTGGGCAGCCTGTGCCAGTGTTTCACCACCCTCCCTGTGCAGAGCTTCCTCTTGATGTCCAACCTACCTCTGCCCTGCTCCACCTTCAAACCAGTGTGCCTCATCCTCTCACACCAGCCCTTGTAAGAGTTTCTCCCCAGATCTCCTGTAGCTCCCTTCAGGTCCTGGAAGGCTGCTCTAAGGTGTCCCCAGAGCCTTCTCTTCTCCAGGCTGAACAGCCCCAAATCTCTCAGCCTATCCCCACAGGGGAGGTTCTCCAGCCCTCTTTTCATCTTCATGGCCTCCTCTGGACCTGCTCCAGCAGTTCCATGTCCTTTCTTTGCTGGAGGCCCCACAGCTGGGCACAGTCCTGCAGGTGAGGTCCTCCCCAGAGCAGAGCAGAGGGGCAGGATCCCTCTCTCCAGCTCTGGCCACACTGCTTTGGATGCAGCCCAGGCTGCCCTTGGCCTTCTGTGCTGCCAGTGCCCATTGCTGGCTCCTGTCCAGCTCCTCCCCCACCAGCACCCCCAAATGTCACAATTTCACCTTCATATCTCATTCAGCCTTGATGGCATTCTGGGCGGGGGGGGGGGGGGGGGGGGTTGATCATAGAAGCACAGAATGCAGCAGGTTGGAAGGGAGCCTCTAAGGGCATCTTGTCCAACCCCTGCAGGAGGTTCTGCAGCCCTCTGTTCATCTTCATGGCCTCCTCTGGACCCCTCTCCAGCAGTTCCATGTCCTTTCATTGCTGGGATCTCCACAGCTGGGCACAGCCCTGCAGGTGAGGTCTCCCCAGAGCAGAGCAGAGGGGCAGGGATCCCTCTCTTCATCTCTGGTCACACTGCTTTTGGATGCTGCCTGGACACCCTGCAGCAGGGCTCCATCACTCTCAAAGTGAAAAAGTTTCTCTTTAAGTTCAAGGCAAACCTCCTGAGTTCCAGTTTGTGTTCCCTGCCCCTTGTCCTGGCCCTGGCACCACTGAGAAGAGCCCAGCCCCATCCTCTGATCTCACCCAACAGCAGAGACTGCTCTGGAGGCTGAAGGTGCTTGCAGGCACAAAGCTG